>NW_017304363.1:686457-702226 GCF_001594115.1 Trachymyrmex septentrionalis | reverse complement strand
ACATTCAAAATGGCCGAACTTGTCGGCATAAGTGAGAGACATGAGTACCAACATAACGCCACAAAAAAATCGAAAATCGAATATACGTAACCCGCGGAAATTCAAAATTCGCGATACTTTTTGAACAGACCTCGTATATTGTATTACGATTCCATTTTTTCCTTCTTTATCAAATTTCACACTATCGTATTGTATTTATAATGTAAAAACACATATTCCGTTAAATATATATTATATCCCTTTCCTCTTAGATAGATAGGAGTCTGATCTGGAAATATAAAAAAGTACCAAACGCGATTCATTACTATTGATAGAACGTTTTATCGTTTCTACTGCATGTCGTATATACAAAAATCACGAAACGCGATTCCTTACTATTGAAAAAGCGTTCGAGTACACGTCGTTTATTAATGCTTATCGTACACTTGTGCTACATCGCGATGTCTCTCGCGTTCATCATCATCGTCTTCGTTACAATTACTATGACAACAACGAAGACGACGATAGCGACGAATCGTCAACGTACAGATACTGAAATAATTCTGTATCTACAAAAGTACGGTTATTTCATTAAGAACAATTCAAGGACTCTTCATAAATAAATTATGTTTTTTAATTTATTATCACCTTTACCTATTGTTTCAATATATTTCTTTTCTCTTTTTTTTATTATTATTTTTTGTATTTTTAACTTACTCCTTGTCCTTTATCTGTATGATTTTTTTTCAGAGAAATGCGTTGACTCTTACTTTGCCACGATTATTTCAGTAACGTGGAAAACAATACGCAATTATCGATCGAAGAGGGAGAAATTAAACAGGCGATTTCGTTGTTTCAAGAATATTATCAAATACAAGGTAATAGTACATTGAATAATTATATGCATCAAATGCATAAACCACGATGTGGTCTCCCGGAGCATTCTACACCACGAGCATAATACAGATAGGAGGAAATGGGCGAAAACACATCTCACGTGGAATTTCCAATTAACGGATGCGCAGACCTTGAAAACTACGGCATTCGCGTTCTCGCTATGGGCAGCGAATTCGTCTTTATCGTGAACGTAAAACATTAAATCCCGACATCTTAATATCTTATCGCAGTGGCACACACACGTACGCCCATCGTAAACGTAACGAAGAAATTTGCTCCACTTCGTTCGATGGACCTGGTGGAGTACTCGCTCACGCGTTCTATCCTTCGAACGTTTCCAATTACACCGCTGAAATACACGTAGACAGTGCAGAACCGTGACATATATACGAGGGTGGATCAAATATAAACCGGAATTTTACAAATACTTTTCTTAGCCAACCACGAGCGCTCTCACAGTGTAGGTTCTTGTAGTGTAGTGTATCAGGAGTGGGGAAAACGCTTGGTGAGCTGTTTGACTCAGTCAATTCGCCAGTACAGCTATGAGTGAGCAACAGGTTCCAGCGTCCGTTGCACAACGGGTTATAATAAAGTTTTTAACTAAGGAAGGCGTTAAACCGTGCGAAATTTTGACTCGATTGAAGGTTCAGTATGGGGATGATACTCTGTCTAAAACTCAAGTGTTTGATTGGGCCAAAAAGTTTAAGAGTGGACGAGAAAGATGCTCTTGGAGGATTGCGATTTGACAACGATCAAGATGTTGAGGAATTCGTGCGCAATTGGTTGGTGACTCAACTTCAAAGTTTCTACGAGCAAGGAATTAACAAGCTTCCAAACCGCTGGGAAAAATGTGTAGAGCGTGAAGGAGACTATGTAGAAAAATAATCAACAGTATTTTTGTATTGTTTTATAAATAAATAAATATTAAAAAAGAATTCCGGTTAATATTTGATTCACCCTCGTACCTAAACGAAAAACCTGCTGTTAACAAGGAATATTTGCTTAACACGTTAACACACGAAATAGGACACGCACTAAAATTATCACACAGTTTGCGTGAAGATTCCATAATGTTCACATTTTCCAGTAAATATAATAATAATAATAAAATCGTTAAACTGAACGTAGAGGACATTTTAGCCATTCAACAACTCTATGAAATTAAAAATCCAAGACTAACAACAACTACACAACTACCAAAATTACGACGAATAAATCCGAGTACATAAATCTCTATACTTTACAATATGTGGATACGGTGTTGGTATTACATCATCGAATATTCGTCACGTATCAACGCTACGTATGGTCGATAAATATACCATCTGATCAAATTTGACCCGGACTGGTCCATTTAAACCGCGCGCGTAAATTAAATCGGTAAAAATTTTTTTTTTCTAGATTGGTACAACCTTCTCTGACATTCGTGTGAAATTTAAGCGGGATACGTCAGTTAGTGTGTGTTTGGCAGCCATTTGTTTACGACGCAAAAAGTTTCTCTGGCGATTTTTACTATTGAAAAAAAAATTGAACAACGAGTTTGCTTGAAATTTTGTGTTTCCAATGGAATTACGGCTACGGAATCATTGAAAATGTTACAGAAGTGTTTTGGGGAGTCTACTCTATCGAGAACGCAAGTATTTGAGTGGCATAAAGGATTCAGTGAGGGTCGTGAGGTCGTAGAAAACTTGTCTCAGGCGAGTCGTCCATCCACCTCTGTTAACGACGATAACATGGAAAAAGTGAAGGAAATTGTGCTTGAAAATCGTCGTGTTGGCATTAGAGAGATAGCAGAAGCTCTCAACATCTCTTATGGATCGACTCAACACATTTTTTGCTTCAACGGCCGATTTGTGGGCAGACAATTCATGGATTTTTCACCACGATAATGCGCCGTCACATTCCAGCCTGATTGTGACTAAATTTTTGGCCAAACACGAAATAAAAGTCATCGCTCAGCCACCGTATTCGCCAGATTTGGCTCCCTGTGACTTTTTTCTGTTTCCGAAACTCAAATATCCGCTCCGGGGAACGCGCCATGAATCGATTGAGGCCATAAAAAGAAATTCGCTGAAGGAACTAAAGGCCATCCCGACCGAGGCCTATAAGAAGTGTATGGAAAATTGGATTAATCGTTGGCATGCTTGTATTGGCTCAGAAGGAGGCTATTTTGAAGGCGATCATAAAGATTTGTATTAAAATACATAAAATTGTTGTTTTTTTTAACCAATCCGGGTCAATTTGATCAGATGGTAAAAAATACGACGGACCATAAGTACTAAACAGCTACATGAATTTCCTTTCGGATAATTTCTTCTTATCAGCCGCATATCAAAGGCCTTCGGGTGAAATAGTACTGTTTGTAAATAATATGATTTACATGGTGGATTATCCCAGTTTCAAATTGAAAGAAGGTTGGCCAGAACGTCTCTCGAGTCTCGGATTTCCCACGAACATTTTGATCAAGACCGTAGTAAATACTAACAGAGGACAAACCTATGCAATCTTCGATAATAACAATGTGACGCAGATAGACGAATGTAGTATGAGCGTTTGCTCGTATCAATCGTTACAAACGATATTCCTAAGAATACCGTCAGCTCCGACCTTGACCTTCCGATATATGGATGGTAATATTTACTTTGCCAAAAAACAACAATTTTACAAATTTAACGAGAACTGTAACAGAGACTGGTACATTTAATATAAACGTACTCAACATCGAATGTTCGAGAGATGGATTATTGCGATGAAGGCAGAATATCTTAGGTCAACTAATTTGATCGAGTGATACATACCATACACAATGCGACGTAAGAAGAAGGAGGAGGAGGGAAGAAAGGATGGAAGGACATATATAATACATACTATAATACATACTATAATAGTTTTACATTATCAGTACGAATCATTCCGACAACATCGTTTTTGTACGTACTTTCCAAGCTTTCCGATCATGACGATACTGCGACAAAACACTGACATCGAAAATTATCTCATGAAACAGGATGATCGTGACGAACAAAGAGTGAAGAAGAGGAAAACATTCGACGATTTGAATGGTGAAAATCCAGATAAAGAAAACAAATCAGATAAGTGAGTATTTTTTCTTTGCGTCTATTTTTTCCAGCTACTAATTTTTTTTTCTTTAGTTACAGACATCAAATCGCACATTGTCCTATTATACGCATTCTCGAAGATATCCGTTAACTGTAACTGGCTACAAATACTTGAACATCGGTATCAATGTCAAACTCCCTTCTTATGTAACCATCATTTTGGGGAATTATCACAGTAAAGAGAGCCCGCTTTTACCGGATGTCTGGAGAGAGCTTCTCGAACAAAAACACATCATTTTGTCCCTTTTGTAGTACGATGAGAATAATAGAGGAATACGCGTGCCGTGCCCGATGTACGTTGGAAATCTAACATTACGCTTCGGACGAATCAACAATCTACCAATACTGCGTCTAGAAACAAGTACAGCTCGTCTGTCCATGTCGAAAAGCACTGTACTCAATTTATTTAATCTCGAATATTGTGTAAATCTTATTTCCTCCTTAACCGCAATAATCGATAATGTCGACAAACAATTTTCGCGATTTCTCGCTATTGCATCCACTGTCACGGAATCTGCGAACATGCTAAAAAACGATGTACGATAACGAATCCTTCGACCACAATGATATAATTGAATGCAAATTGATCGCTCTGATCTTCGGAGAGCATTAATTATGTACGTATTCATTTAACAATAAAGTATATTTTAAAATATAAAAAATTATTTTATATCCTTATCTTTATATACATATATACTTAAAGTAATAACGGAGAAAAAAGAAATGATGTATGATTTTCACTCGCGCTAACGCAATTTTTTATATTAAAGAATGATGTAAGAATGAGCAAAAGAGAAGAGAAAAATGAACGAAACAATGCGGGGGCCTCATCAGTGACTCTTATCACATCCTTTACGATATAATATCGTTCTTTGTACGAGACTGTGTACGAGAGCTGGCTATTAAATAACGAGACTGCTTATGAAAAAGAGTTTTATTTTAAATTATTCTACAATTGAATGCTCCCCTTCAATGTACTCCCCTCCCCTCGCCACACACCGTTCCATTCGTTTTTTCCATTGGTCAAAGCAATGCTGGAAGTCTTCTTTTGTAAGAGCATTTAGGAGCTCCGCCGATTTTCGCTTCACCTTTTCCATCGACTCGAACCGGGTTCCTTTTAAGGCAGACTTGATCTTCGGAAACAGGAAAAAGTCACAGGGTGCTAAATCAGGCGAGTACGGCGCGTGTTCGAGCACTGGAGTGCCTCTAGCGGCTAAATAACGCTTCACAGACAGCGCGTTATGGGCAGGTGCGTTGTCCTGGTGTAAGATCCACGACTTGTTTTTCCACAACTCCGGCCGTTTCTTACGAACTCGCTCTCGCAGTGTTGCCAAAACTGTCAAATAGTAAGTTTGGTTTACAGTTTGACCCTCTGGAACCCATTCAGTCATCACGATGCCGTTGATGTCGAAAAAAACGATTAGCATGGCTTTAAATTTTGATTTCGACATCCTTGCTTTTTTCATTCTTGGCGATGCAGGAGTTTTCCAGTGCATGGATTGCCGCTTAGTTTCAACATCGTATTGGAATATCCAGGTTTCATCGCAAGTGATGATGTTTTCCATCAATTCAGGCTCTTCATCTAACCTCTCAAGAAAATCTGAGCAGATCTGTTGACGGACGAGCTTTTGGTCAGGGGTCAAATTTTTTGGGACCAACTTCGCACAGACTTTCTTCATGTTTAATTCGTCATGTAAAATTTTTCTGACAGTTTCTTTATCGGCGTTTACAGTCTCAGCAATCATCCGAATGCTCATACGACGATCTCCGCGCACAATTTCATTGATTTTGGTCACTGTTTGCGGAGTTGAAACAGAGACAGGTCGACCTGGACGTTGGTCATCTTCGGTGCTCTCTCGGCCTTCAGAAAACCGTTTATACCATTCGAAAACACGCGCACGAGATAGAGAATTCTCACCATAGGCCTCTTTCAACAACTTATAGCACTCAGTCGGAGTTTTTTTTAATTTAACGAGAAATTTCACATTGATCCGTTGCTCGTGTTTTTCGTCACACATTGTTATTGGCACGAGAAAAAACAAGTTCGTTTCTAACCTCTATAGAAAAAATACTACTACTGCGACAAAAACGTGTTTTCGTACTGGAATAGTAGACACTTCCAGCTATCCAATGCTGCATTCGTTTCCCACCCTACCCCTCTAGGACGCCTTCTGCGCGCGCAGTCTCGTTATTTAATAGCCAGACCTCGTATAAAATGCACACCTGTCAATCTGTCATTTGTGTTCAGTGAGAAATTATTCAGTATGGAAAATATAGTGTTATCCAGAACATGGTAGAAGAAGACCTGTGGAACATCGTCAACGAAGTGCTCGAAGACGTAAATTTTGAAGAATTAAACGTTAACGAGAACGCTTTAGACGATAATGGATATTGCAGCGATCAGAGTGTGAATTCTGACCAAATCATGAACGCTACCAAAGACGCATTAAACGATAATGGATACAACACTAGTGAATAAAAAATAAAAAAATGTGTGAGTAATGTCCGGTGACAGAGAGAGTTTTTAGTTGGTAGGCAGACCGGGCTGGATGGAAATTTTCATCCACCGGATGAAGTCTGAATCCAACACGCTCATCGTACGCGATAATGGGTGTCTTCCCCGGATTAGGTTCAAATTCCCTCAGGAGGATTACCTAATTGGGGTATTCTATAAGATTTTCTCTTCCTACGCAAAAAACAAAAAAAAACGCGGCAGTAAAGGTGTCATCGCGTAGAGGGGAACAGTGTCTTTGAAAAAATTCTCTAAAACGCAATAAAGTATCATCTTTAAATACGCGGCATGAGTGCGAACGAGAGCGTACGCACCCATAAGTGTGAGTGAGACAGTGCAGATACGTTGATGTGCGAGCGAGAGTGTACGCACCATAATTGCAAGTAAAACAATGCGCATCCGTCCGTGTGCGAACGAGAGCGTACGCACCATAAGTGCGAGTGAGAGCGTACGCGTTCATAAGTGCGAGTGAGACAATGCGTGCGACGGAGAGCAGCATAATTGCGAGTGAGACAGTGAGTGCGAGGAAGAACAAATCTAATACGCAATAAGATGTCATCGCGAAACATGAAAAAAATACGCGCCATAATCCGTCGGTGCGAGTGAGAGCGAAGACGGTGCGTGCGACGGAGAAAAAATCTAATGACGGGAAAAAAGAAACGAATCAACCGCGAATTTCCTCAGTCGCGCGTTTGCCCTCGAGCTCGCAAGATCTGTCGCTGCCACCACGTCATGCTGTGACGTCACGAGCTTACACATGCGCCTGTGGGGCCGGGGGCCGGGGAGGAAAACTGCGAGAGGTGGCAAATGCAGCTCGCTCATTGGGTGCCCCCCTGCACTACAATATCCCTCTCGCCCAGTTTACTCCCCAGCCTCTCACTCCGCGGGTTATCCCATGGGTTCATACGAGTATATACATAGTTTTCGTACTGGCGTTTAGTCACATGGGGAAGGCGTGTACGCGTCGATCATTCACTATGATTTAAATAAAAAAAGAACTGTTTAATTGTCAGACTCTGCGTAGAAAAAGAGAAGGGAGAGAGTGAAGTTCTCAGATTAGATTTTTAAAAGGATGCAGATTTCATCGAAGAAATCGATGAATGTAGGAGGATATAGATGATAAGTGCGCTGTGGAAGAGAAAAACTAAGAGTGCAAACACTGAAAGGAGAATTGTTTAAGAGTTTTTTTAGAGAGTGATCTGGTAAGATTCCCGAAGTAAGTAATTGAAAGGAGAGACTTACTGCTACTCTGTAAATTTCGGCTTTTCGAAGATGACTGCCGGAGGTTCGATCTGTGATTGTACGACTCCAAGGGGAAGGTTGACCCAGCGATTTGGCGGCTTCGGTCGAGTCACTTGATAGTAATAAACGAACAAGATCGCTTGATCGAACTGATCACGGCTCACTACTAAAATCGGTGGAACGATATAATTGTGGACCGACAGAGTGTCGGCTTGCTAAATAATTGATATAGTCGCGAACTGACAAAGTTTCGTGTCGGAAATGGAGTTTGACTGACTGACTGTTCGCGAAGAGTCTCCTTTTTATATTCGCGAGTTAGCAGGCCTCGCATATGTTTTAATCTAGTATTAGGATATCGATTGTGAAATGGGATACTGGAATATGTGTCTAAAACAACTTCCGTCATCGATCATTTGCCGGATGTTCAATAGTTTAGAGCCACATGTGTCATTTATTACAGACAGCTGCTGTTTCAATTTGTAATTCTTAATCTATTTACTTTTTCTGTTCCTCGGGATAAAGTTTGTGCTATTCGATACTTGGTTCAAATATTTCAATAATCTTTATATTATATTAACTTCGTCTCGAATGGAATATTAATTTAGGCAAGTTATTCGGCTCGTCACTATTGTAACTTCCTGGTAAAAGCAGATTGTCTATCGGTATTATTTGTTAATAACTTTTAATTTAGCAATTACTAAAATTCTAATCAAAGAAAAGAACTGTCGAATCTGGACGTAACACTCGGATCTGGCTACTTTTATAATATTTATGAAAATTATAGGGGTTACTGAATTCCCTACAAAATTATTTTTTACGCATTCTTGTACGACCAATAGTTTGCAAGATACGATTTTTTAAATGTTTCCCTTTATTTTTTAACTAAATTTTTTCTTTAAAGTTTTATGTAAATATTTCAGATTTGGCTACTCCTATGTAAAAAGTACTTATTATCAAATAAAAAGATTTTTAAATTCCCTACAAAATTGTTTTTTTATTGAACCTTATACGATGAATAGTTCCCGAGATATAAATAATTTTCTCAAATTGTAATACATTTTAAATTAAATAATTTGCTTGTGATTTATCATATGTAAAAAATGTACATAAATTTTAAAACTTATGAAATTAGCTTGAAAATACTTTTTTTTTAACCTCATATGAACAATAATTCTCGAGGTGTTTCAAAGATATCATGGGATCCTCAGTTTATGTTAAAATATGAATTTATTTATCAATGCATTTATTTAAAATTGCCTTTTTCTAAAAAATCGTGTTCTCCGTTACTTTTTTATAAATATTTTAGTTTAAAGGATCGACGTGAAAAGTAAGGTGCACCAAATTAAAGAAATTAGAAAATTTCCAAAAAAAGGTTTTTTCTTATCTGTCTGTCAATTTTTGTGTAAGATATAGTTGAAGAAAGAGTGCGTTTTGTAACGATTTTTTTATTGAAAATTAGGATCTATGTATATCTTATGTAAAAACAATATATTTGGAAAAATGTTGGGACAACAACACTTTTTGACTTCTTAATAGATATAGAATATTCTCTTGAATTTGGCGTTTTGGTTCATATTTTTTGGACCAATACTTTTAGAGATATAACTTCGACAAGTACAGTCTTGTTCAGACCGGCAATTCTGATAGTGACTGACTGATGCTGCAGAGGCTAAATAGTACGTGTGATATACGAGTATATGCCTTTTTTGTTCTTATACCTTAATCATGAAAATATAAACATTAATTCTGAATACACAACCCAAAAAAATCACTGTGCATCAATTTTTATTAATAATTTTTTTTTAATAATTGGTTAATAAAATTAATTAAAATGGACGCATTACAATTGATGAGATACAAGCAAAAACAAATATCGAGTTAGAAATATACATTATGTATGCACAACGGTTTTTTTGGGTTGTATACTCAAAGTTAATGTTAACATTTTTATAATTAAGGTATGAGAACTAAAAAATTCATATACAATATATCACACTACTTAGCCTCTGCAACGTCAACCAATCAGTATTATCAGAATTATCGATTTGAATAAGACTGGCCTGATGAAAAAAATTGTCACAGTTTATCCGAAAATGACTAATTATGATAAATCCAGACAGTATTGCCACAATTAAGTAATTTAAGGGAAAATATCCTATTTTGTTCAAAACCAAATTTATGCAAAAAGATTTTTTGAAAAATTGCGAAAAATTTGGCTATCGGAAATTTTTGAAAAATTATCCAAAAAAATGTCAGAAATTGCCATAAAGAAAAAATCTGTCCAATACAAATGAACAATTTCGGACAAATTTCTCAATCAGACAATTTTGAACATTTTATCCTCAAAATTTTCGGAAATAGCAATAGAGATATAATTCTTTTAAACAATAAAACTTAACACTTTCGAACAAAATTTTTATTTTGCCAATTTCCAATACATCTGTATATTTTTACTCATAATTGTGTGAAATTACCAGATTGATAAAATTTCTTTAATTAAGAAAACTTAATGCTTTCGAAAAAAATTTATATTCCGACAATTTCCGACACATCTGTTTCTTTTTACCTACAATTGTTGAAAATTCCCATCCTGACGAAATTCTTTTAATCAACAAAACTTAACACTATCGAAAAAAATTTTCATTCCTTCAATTTCCGGCATATCTGTTTAGTTTTACTCATAATTGTGTGAAATTGTCAGGCTGTTAAAATTTCTTTCATTAAGAAAACTTAACACTTTTGAACTAAATTTTCGTTGGAGCAGTTTCCAACACATCTATTTCTTTTTACCTACAACTGTCAAATTATGACTAAATTTGATTCTGACAAAATTCTTTTAATCAACAAAACTTAACACGAACAAAATTTGCATTACGATAATTTCCTTCGATACATTTGTTTATTTTTAGCTACAATTGTCTGTAATTGCCAGACTGATAACATTTCTTTAATCATCAATACAAGAAGTTTTTAAACAAAAATTTGGATAATTTCGGACAAATTTTACCACTATCATGTATTCTCTACAATTTTTGGAAACTGCTGCTGTAGAAATTTTTCCAAAAAGAAAAATAAATAATTATTATTACAACCTGACAGATTTCTCTGTTACGTCCACAATTCTTTTCTTCGACTAAAACTTTCGTTATCACCACAAGAATTATTAACCAATAACACCGGTAGACCATCTGTTTCTACCATGAGAGGTTACAATAGCGACAAGCCGAATAACATTTACCTTTTTGAACTAATAATCTACTCGGGACAGAGTTGTTAGATTAGATATTTAAACCAAGTGCCAAATAGGCGAACTTTATTCCGAAGAACAGGAAAAATAAATAGATTAGAATAATAAAACAGCAGTTGTCTGTAATAAATAACACATGTGGCTCTAAACTATTGGACATCCGGCGAATGGTCGATGACGAATGTTGTCTTAGACACATACCCCTGTATCCTATTTCACAACCGATATCCTTAATCCTAATCCTAGATTAGACCAACAGCACAAGCGAGCTCTGCACTCGGCACCACTACTCGCCAATATAAAAAGAAGTCCTCCACGAGGAACGTTCAGTTGTCAGTCAATTTCCAACCTCATAACGTTATTCTGCGAGTTGTCAGTCATCTTCCAAACGTTACTCTGCCAGTCTCAGTTGTCAGTCAAACTCCATCTCCAAAACTCTGCCGGTTCGTTACTACACATAGTTACGTCAGTAAAATTCCATCTCCGACACGAAACTTTGCCGGTCCGTGACCTTATTGTTCAACCGATCAGTAGTAAACCGCGATTCGTTAGATCGAGTGATCTATTTATTGTTACTATCAGTAATAAGAGTGACTCGACCGGAGCCTTCACATCCGAGTGGCAATCCTCCATGGAGTGCTGGGGATCACCAAAGAAATTCAGCCGTTGGATCCATCCTCATCCGCAGAAAAACAGTAAGTCCCATTCTAATCCACACACACACACACGCACGCGCACGCACGCACGCACGCACGCACACACACACACACACACACACACACACACACACACACACACACACATACATGTAAATACATAGGAAGCATCCGCTAAAACTTACACTAAATTATAGTGCCGCTTCTAAACCGTCCCTACAAGGAGTGGCTTAGAAGCCGGGCCTTCCGGGAAGCGCGGAGACGAAGAGTTCCGAAGATACCTCGGGGGTTCGCGAGAACAGAGTCGCCCGACCGAGGACCATTTGCCACTACCACCACCCTCGCCACCGGCTCCGCCGGCTATACCTAATCAGTTAGAGGTTATATCTCCCCCTCAATCACCTTCACCTTCCCCTTAACTACCTTTACTTCCCCCTCAACCACCTTCACCACCCGCTCAAATACCTTCACTTCCCCCGCAAACTCCTTCGCCTCCCCCTTAATTTCCGTCACCCGCGTTTTTGGACGCACTGATGGAGCGAATCTTTCCAGATACTCCGCCACTATCACCCGATTCGTCGGTCGATCCTATCTCAATTTCCCCCAGAGGAATTCCATCCCCGACGAACTTCACGGACAGCGTGGAGTTCTTACAGGAAATTCCTTCGCCCCCCTCCCCTAGATCTTATTTCAGAATCCTAGAGAGTGACACTCATCAGTCAATTCCCGCAGACTACTACCGCATCTATTCCTCAGGGGACCTACACAATCGCCCCTCATTACTTCGATCCTGAGGAAATCCGGAATGCCATCACCGGCCAACACTCAGCCTCCTGTATCCCTGTATTCCTCCCAAATTCTGCCAATCCATTCCTAGTTCTAGTGGAATTCTTCTACAATCTTTTCCCTCCTTCCTCCGCTTCCATCCATGAAATTAAGATCCATGAGATTAAGCAAGACCTATCCGATTCCCCCTCTAACACAGCGTACATATGGTACAATGTATAGCCGTTATAGAATAGATAATACTGTTGCGTCAGTAACTGTAGCAATGTATAGATTAGATATAATTAATATTATTATATAACCGACTATCATATAACCGCGTGTTTTCCTCATCTGTTAGTTAGCTACAATAAATAATGTTGCTAATTATTCCTCTCGCTCTCGTCATTCACTTTTAAAACCCTTTAAGAAAACCTCGTAATTATTAAACCTTGCCCTTTCAGAGCTCGCACGTGGTCCATTCCCGAGTTAAAGGGATTTCTCTGATTCGAAATTCGGACGATCGCACCGCTCGTAGGAAACAGGTGTCATAGCGTCTTTACAAGACGTTGACCCATATTCCGAAGCGAGCAATAAAAAGAGTGCGTTCGATTCGCGGTATTTGCTTCTGTGCGGATACCTGAGACAAAAGTCTGGCCGTCCTTCCACACTCCATCCTTTCTATTCTCTTTTCTCTTAAAATCCATTTTCCGGAGCTTGGACGTAACATCTCATTTAGTTAATTTTGGAAAAATTTTTCCATTTTGACACACACACGCACACACACGCACGCACGTACGCACGCACGCACACAAAAAGAAATAACACCCTGAAATACTATAAGTGATACATTCTGTCAAATTTCTTCATATTTGGTCTGTTTCGAGCAAATTTCTTGATTAATTATGCTCCGAAACTTATATTTTGTTTTATTATCAATAAATAAATTTCCCGAAAGATCATTATTGGCATAGTTGGATATTTTCGAATGTATTTAACAATTTAATTCCCCAATATGGTCGAAATTTATTAAAAAGCAGAAATACGAGTATATAGAAGAAATATTGTGAAAGTTAATTACCCTTTAGACACACTTTACTTCTCGTAATTTCGAAATTCTTTTCCAATATTTCCTATAAAAAATGATGAATTTGTTTGAAACTACATGAGCGAAAAATTAATTACAATGCTGCTTACAATTTTTCGATATACTCGTATACTTCTGTCAAGAAGATGCGAAGGAAAAATGAATCAGTATAAATAT
This sequence comes from Trachymyrmex septentrionalis, assembly GCF_001594115.1. Classification (NCBI taxonomy): domain Eukaryota; kingdom Metazoa; phylum Arthropoda; class Insecta; order Hymenoptera; family Formicidae; genus Trachymyrmex; species Trachymyrmex septentrionalis. The sequence continues at coordinate 688,545 of NW_017304363.1, read as the reverse complement.
TATTATAATAGATATTAAAATGAGATTAAAATCTTTATATTCCTGATTTATTTTTTCTTCAGACTTTCTTTACAGAAATAATTTAAGGGATTACACTCCAGTGATACATATAAAAATATGTATTATTTGAAATAAAAATGTGACGCGATTTTTGTACACTTTTGGCAAATTCGATTAGAAGAACTGCATAAAGCCGTTGTACACTGATTTAATTTGAGTATAAAAGTGAAATGCAAATATTTCGAATTATTAAATACATATTTTACCTAATTGTACAATAAAGTGTATTGAGTATTTTAGGATTTATTCGATTTTTATGTTTATGTATAAACATATCTTTACGTTATTTTGTGTACAACGGCTTTAATCTGCACTAGTGCGCATTGAATATGCCCAATCGAATTCGCTATTTGTTAGGTAAGAGAATAAGCCTTAAACCAAATTTCAACTCTTACTGATATAAAAAAATTTTTTTTAGTATTTTTATGAATTTTTTGAGTATATACTATTGTATAGTATTGATACATTTATTATTAAATTGTACTGATACTGAAAATGACATATTTGAATATGATTTAATATTTGAAATAAATTAGAATTATTCTATGCAATATTAGAAAGCTTTTTCAGAAATTATATTTTTTTTTAAGAAAAATTTGTATTCAGATGGAAACAAAAAATTTGTAGTATTTTCAAAATTTCATATTTTTACGATAAATGTGAACTAAAACATTTTTATAATAAATTCAACTTTTTCTAAAACAAATTCTTACAACAGAATCACCCTACATACAGAATCACCCTAAATTATTTCATAACATCAAATCACATGCACATTGTACAGATCATTTTTAGTTTTCATAGAATTTAACGATAAATTTCTTAATATCTGCCGAAATAATCAATAAAAGTACTTGAAATTTGGTACGAAATTTTTATTTTCTTACTTAATAATATATACAAAAAATAATCCATTATTACTTGGAGTAAAACATATTTTGGTTCTATGGGAATTGCGTATTTGTCGAAGTTGTATCTTTAAAACTATTGGTTCTAAAAATATGAACCGAACGCCAAATTCAAGGGAATCTTATCTATTAACCCATTATGTCCCATGCTTAATACAGCCGTGGTAGCGCCAAACTGAATACGTGATTCATAGTATAAGCGAAAAAAAAATTACCCATGTTGGCTGGTAATGGATACTCAGCCGTGTGACAAAGCCTGATGCTATGTCAGTAAATTGGTGACAGAAACCAAACAGAGTCTGCTGCATAACCTGACAGTAGATTGCGAGCAGAAACCGAGCAGAACCTGTTGACATAATCTAACGGCAGATTGGCAGCAGAAATCGAGTAAGATCTGCCATTTCCATATACAGCCTCGCCACGAGATGGACTTGCTTCTCGTAAGAAGAAAACATCCAGGAGTCCTATAAGAATTGACGTAATTTGAATCGAATAGGCAAATCATCTCCTAGAGATTCCAAAGCTCTTTCGAAATGTGCTTTCTGAATCTCCGAATATTTGTTTGATTATTTTACAACTTTCTCATGTATGTTTTGAAATGTGGAACTAATCAATAATGTTTAAGCAATAAAACTGTATTGATTGTTTCCAGTTTTCACACTAGTATATATAAATATATAATTATGTGTAATTATGTATAATTATATATAACCATTTATATACAATATATGTAAAAATTTTTATAAGAAAACAGCTCGATTTAAATGAAAATGACAGATCTTGCTCAGTTTCTATTGTCAATTTGCTGTCAAATTATGTCAGCAGACTCTGCTCGGTTTCTGCTCGCAATCTGCTATCAGATTCTGTCAGCAGGTTCTGTTTGATTTCTGCTGCCAGTCTGTTTGCAGAATGTTAACAGGTTTTGTCGGCAGAACAGAAACAGAATGCGAGATCATTGTGATCAGTCTACTAACATCTTCTGATTAAATCTGCCAGTCTGTCGACATCCAGCTAATATTTTGCTATCCTATTTAACAAGCAGTCATCACTATTTCTCAGTCATAACTAAATTGCGATTTTGTTTCTTGTTAGTAAATGCAAAATATATAAATATGTATAT
>NW_017304363.1:664055-685556 GCF_001594115.1 Trachymyrmex septentrionalis | reverse complement strand
CATCTTTGACATGAAAATTACCGGAACGGAATCGACGAAACCAAAATTGCGCGATATTGACTGTTACAGTATCAGGACCATAAACACTATTCACATTTTCAGCCGCCTGGCTTGCGTTTTCGCCTTTATCGAAGAAAAACTGTAAAATATGGCGTATTTTCTCTTTGTTGATGTCCATCTTTGACACGCGCTCAAACAATACTGACTTAAGCAATCACAAAACTGTCTGAGAAGTTTTTTTAGTACAAAATCTTATCTTTCTAACGCCATTTGGCGTAACCCAGTCGCACTTATACAACGCGAGATTCAGATTACTAAAGCCATCTATTGGAAAAATAATAGATTTCTTTTTACTACACCTTATACTACTACAAAGTATTCATAATATGAGTTTCAGGTACGTAATCAAAATGTATAATATATTTTTTTCTATTTGAGAAAATTAATGTGTCGTAGTAGTAATAACTATACGAATGTAGTTCATTTAATAATAAATTCATATTTCATAACTTTTGCATTATAAATAATCTACATTTTTTACAGAATATTAATATTCCCATTATTAATTTTGTTTCGTTGTTAATGTGAAGGTAATGATTATAATTATCGTAGATAGATATCTTTTTCTCGTCACTTCTCATTTCATTTTCAAAAACAAAATGGCGATCGAGTACGATTGATTTAAAATCTGAAAGAAAATTTGAAAAATGTTAAAATTCGAATATAATAATGTTATTATAATTGCAAAAAAAAGAAATATATAAAATTTTACCGTCATAAATGATGGTAAAGAGAAATTGAAATTTTTAAACGTCGCGATTTTGCATTCCAAATTATTAGCCATAATTATCAATATAAATATGTGTTTTGTCGAGGGTTCAAGCAAATACCAGTTTTCGTGAAACGCCTTATCTGTTAATTCTGTACTCTAAATTTTTCAAAATAGAGTAACACACGACAAAACATAATATTATTATTACATATAATGTAGAACACAATTCGTAATTTATAAAATCATAATAACCAGTTTTTCTAAAATCTTTATGTTATTGCAATGTTCATTAAAGCAAAAGAAGAAATTTATGATTATACAAGGTCTATTCCAAAAGTATTCGACCTCTGCGTATATCTTTATCTTACGTATTGTGGAAAATAGTAAATTCAGTAGGTATTTAGGAAGGACTTTGAGGAGTACTCCCACCAAGCTACAAGACACCCAACAACTGTTCAATCGGCAACTGTACACAGTTGTGTGAGCGTCGAGAACTCTGAGCATTGTATTTCACACCCAACAAACATGACATTGTTATACAGGATGTCCCATTTTAATGTCTCACACCAAATAACTTTTTTATTTTTGATCTTAGAAAACAATGTTTCAGAAAAAGTTGTATAGCTTCGAGGGGGATATAAAATGGTATCATTAGTTTGACCTTGAATAGTTGCTTGAAGATCACGTAAAGGTTATTTTCAATTTCTTAAATAGAATCCCCTATCTTTTATTGCATTCTTATGGATTATCTCGAGAGTTTTTCAAAATATAATTAATTTTCAGCATTTTTATTAAATACTTTTCGAGTTATATTTGTCAAGATCAAGGCCATTGGGAGTTGTACCTCTTATTTTCATTTTTACGTAGAAACATAATTTTTAGTGCAAAAATAAGTGGAATAATTTTCAATGGCCTTGATCTTGACAAATGTTATCCAGGACATGATCCTGAACAACATTTAATAGATTTTAGCTATTTGGTCGAACACTTTGGATAATGCTAATGCCGGCGATATTGTAACTTACAAGTATAAAAAAAAAAGTAATGAAAAAATAATTTTATAGTGTTTTGGAAAGCTCTCGAGATCTACAAAAATATGCAAAAAGTAGGGGAGTTCATTGAAGAAATTGAAGGTAACCTTTACGTGACCCTCAAGCAACTATTCAAGGTCACCATCTTATGTCTCCCTCAAAGCCATACAATCGGTTTTTTTAAGATCAAAAATAAAAAAGTTATTCGAGGTGGAACATTAAAATGGGATACCCTGTATAATTTTTTGTCATTACATAGATTTGCCTGTTTCGTAACAAGAAGATAGTTTTACGGCGTAACAAACGAAATATCCTGATATAAATAATAAAGTAATATAAATATTTATTATGTGCTTTTGTTATATATTTAGCATAATTATGTAAATTAAACTTAATTAAGTTACATCCATGTAACATTCCGTTGCATGAGACGCAACAAATACAAAATAGTATAAAATTTTAAATATGTAAAATTTACGCTTGTATAAATGCACAATAAATAAATTGCCGAATAGAAGAGCTCTGATGACCTTAATTATATATTGTCAAGGTCATAACTCAGAATAACCTCCAACAAATTTTAAACGTCGCTCATCCTTCGTTAAGAAGTTATTAACAAAAAAGTTTTACTATATAACACGAAAAATCTCTGCTTTAAAATAAATTTCTAACTTTAGAAACATTATTTTCTTATATAATTTCTGCTTTATAATAAATTCTCTGCTTTAAAAACGACTTTTCACGCGAAGCGACTCTCTCCCTCTGCCAGAATCGCATGAAAAATCGTGCGCCCCCTTGTCAAGGGCAGAGGTGGAGTGAGAGTTGCTTCGCAATTTTCACATAGAAAGTTGTTTTTAAAGCAGAGAATTTATTTTAAAGCAGAAATTATATAAGAAAATAATGTTTTTAAAGCAGGAAATTTATTTTAAGATAGAAAATTTTTTGTATTGTGTAATAGAATGTGTTTTATTAATAATTTTTAATTTTTTTGGCTAAAATCTATTAAAGATTACTCAGAATTATAACAACATATATCAAAGTCTAAGTCTTCGAGGCGTGAGTGTGGTGAACAATTATCGAATATTTTTATTTTTAAAGCAGGAAATTTATTTTAAAGTAGAGAATTTTTGTATTACGAGGGTCGTTTGAAAAGTCCGTGCAAAGTCACTGCTGATGGCACTACTGGCGCGTATCAAGGTTAGATTTAGTTAGTAGCATTTCTTGGAGGAACACACACCAAGTTACAGCCAGATCGGTCTATTTGTTTGTGTTTGGCATTCATTTGAATCGAGGAAGTCGAGTGATTTTCAATAACGCACCAGCTCACACCTCAGCAGTTGTGGTCGCAAAATTAATGGAATTAGGGTTCCAACTCGTCTCACATCCCCCCTATTCTCCAGACTTGGCTCCCTCGGACTACTATTTGTTCCCCAATATGAAGAAATGGCTGGCGGGAAAAAGATTTTATGGAAACGAGGACGTGATTGCAGAAACAAACCCCCCTCGACTTCCTCGATTCAAATGAATGCCAAACACAAACAAATAGACCGATCTGGCTGTAACTTGGTGTGTGTTCCTCCAAGAGATGCTACTAATTAAATCTAACCTTGATACGCGCCAGTAGTGCCATCAGCAGTGACTTTGCACGGACTTTTCAAACGACCCTCGTATATAGTAGAACTTTTTAACGAATAACGAGCGACGACTAAAACCTGTTGGAGATTAATTAGTGTCATAACCTTGACAACATATGTTCATTCATTTGAGGTGTAAATATGGTAAATATTGACAATAACGGAAACAGCTCGATGACCTTGATCTTGATATATATTTATTATCAAACTCATGACTCTGAGTAACCTCCAACAGGTTTTAGCCATCGCTTGTCCTTCGTTAAAGTGATATTAACAAAAAAAGTTTTAAAAATAATGTTTTATTTCTACTGTACATGAGTACCGTGGCGTAGCGGCAGCACATGAGATTGCTATGCTAGAACTCTCGAGTTTGATCTTAGGCAGAACCAAAAAATTTTTCGAACACTCGTAGCTCCTCTCGGCAGGCAATGGCAAACCATCGAGAGTATCTTTGTCAAGAGAAACTTCTATAACAAAAATCGTCGTTCAGAGTTGATGTTAAACAGAAGGTTCCATATGATCATTTGAGAGAAATCATCACGCTCGGTTATGAGCAATAAGAAGAGAGATTTCTATTACACAGTACATATACAGTATTAAATACTATTTTATATTCCATTTACATTTAATGGGTATGTATTGTATTGTATAATAAGCTAACCCTAACTTAACCATGGTAAATGTTATTACATACTATTAAACTTTCCGAATATTTCTGAATATTTCTGAAAAATGTTCCAATTCACCCCTCTCTCCCCCCTGCTTAGAAGTGCACGATTCCTACGCAAAACGACTCCCTTTTTTATTTTTAAAGCAGTTTGTAGAAACATTAAGTTACTGCTTTAAAAACACAAATTCACTACTTTACAAACAAATTCACTGCTTTACAAACGAATTCACTGCTCTTTAATATACAGGGTGGTCCAAAAGTCCGTTAACATGTCATACGATGATAAAAAAGAAACTAGTTATATGTAAGAAAAAATGTTTATTTATTCTGAAAGTACACAATTTGGGATTTTATTTCTTAAAAATAACATCGTCCATATGCGATCCTTCATTATTTTGACACTGCTGCAACCTGGAGCAGAAATTTTCAATGACCGACTGACAAGTGTTTCGGGAAATGTTTTTTTGTGTTGTTGGGGGATTTTGTACGGATGCAAATGTAAATCCTTGCCTTGTATCTATTGTTGAACCAGTTTCTTCAAATTTCTGGACCCATTTTTTAATCGACTGAATCGATGGAGCTTTATTTTTATGCCGTATATTGTAATGAGCACAAAATTTTCGCTGCACTACAGAAGAAAGTTGTTTCGATAGTACTCGCGTACGCAGAACGCACGTTGTTTCTCGTTGAATGACGCCATGGCACCAAATTCCCATCGACTGCTCTAACATTCCGTACCTCGCCCGCCCCCCACCTCTCCCTCGCTGCTCGACGCAGCTGCCGATTCAAATGTTAACGGACTTTTGGACCACCCTACAAACAAGTTTACATGGGTTTCGACTTTCCACGCGGAGCGACTTTTGCTTACCTCCCTATCTTATAGTAGAAATAAAACGTTATTTTTTCAAATTTTCCGTTATTGTTAAAGCAGGAGTGGGGGAGAGTTGCATTGCGAAAAAAGTCATTACGTAAGTGTGAGGAGAAGATTCAACGGAAGCGCTCAAACGCGCGATGTGAATCGCGACTGGCTCTCGTTTCGGTTGAAACAATCAGGTCTTGAATTCGGCTGGATGGCGGAATTCCACGAGAAATAATACTTGATATATTTCAACATGTTTTTTAGCACAATCTTTATTAACTCGCATGCGTATAGCACGGGAATAAACAATTACTTCCGTTGTCGTCGTCGAATATATAAGCAATTGACCGGCCGATTACTAGTGAGCATGTGGACCCGCGAGATCGACAGCATTGTAACTGCGACAGCCTCTCACAATAATCCGCGCGCCAGTTTATCTGTTGTGCAAAGTTCAATTCAAGATTCTTTTTTTTTGTTAACAATGATGTGCACTAATCACGCTTCTTTATATAGATTAATACGAAGTTCTTAATACTGCAAGCGATGCAATGTATCGCACTCACCATGAAAACGCAATGAGAGACAGAACAAGACTGAAACGAAACCGATTCGCTGTTCAATTATATTGCCGGCTACGTCATTTCCCGAACAGCGAGCGCCGCGGTGATAGCGATCAAAGTCTTATTTGAGCGTAATGCGAGCTTCGAATGGTAGCCACGCGCCGCAGATTTCGTGAACTTACTTGACGTGTTTCGCGATGATCGCAAGCTCCGCTCGCGTTCCAACATACCGCCTGCCTCGAAACGATAATTTCGAAGTGTAACTTTGCAATGAGCGATATGAAGGAACCTTACTTGTTCATCGGACGTCCTCATTATAATATTTCCGGTGATTAGGCAATCTGCCAGACTACGTATCCTCCTACCTTTAGTGCATTAAACAGGTTTTACATATAAGCTTCAAGAAAATTTAAATTACTTTACGCACTAAGAAATAAAGAAGATAGGGTCTAATGTACATTGAGAAACAACTCTAGCGTTACAATGTTGTCTTGACATCAAGATTAGAGATAAAGTTCCACGATCATTATTACTTGTTGCAAATTTTTTTTCGACCCAACTTAAAGTCGATTTATAATCGTATAAAGGTTCTTAAGTTGTGGCACAGCTGTCACTATCGTAAGGAAGACTGGATGATAGCGCCTCGAATTTAACATTGTGAATAGTTTTACTGCACTGTAGGATTGTGCATCAATCGCGCTTTTAATTGGAAGTATGCACAATTGTACTAAGGGTCGTTTGTATTCCGCGGTTGCCGTCGCATAACGCTGGTTAACCCTTACAGCAATGAGTGACTCTTCCGAATTCCCACTTTCACGGGGATAAATTGGCATTGCGTAACAGAACATGGTTCCTATTTGCACCGGTGATTGCACTTTATTCCACTTCGTTCTTTGTTGCGAGGTATTGCATAATTGTTTTGCCAGAGCTTCTAAAATCGTTCAGTACAGTGCCGAATTACAATAGTTACCACCGTAATAATCGATTCTCACTGAGGTGAAGAACAGACGGTTCCGGATTGACGTTTAAAGCAGAATTAATTAAAATGTGACTGGGAATGAGCACTTCGTAATTGTAATTCGTCGAGGGATACGAATTGGCGATAGATATTCGAGAGATGCAAATTGGCATCTCCCATTGCGTTCGTGTTTGGATCAGAATGAGTTTGTCCCATTCAAGTTTTAATTGCCACAGGTGTTGCATTAAAATTTTTGCTGCTACTGTGATCGGTGTAACCTATCCGAGGAGGTCAAAAAGTTTAGCGATTGTTAGCAAGATCGTTTAGTTTGTGGTAGTGACTTGGGTAGGCATGTTTGGAATTGGAAAATGTTAGAAAACGGATTCCAGCTGATACCAAGAACTTTTAAAACTTTCATCAGGCTGTAAGATTTTGTTGCAGGCTAGTCCATGGTCTTCTTCCGGAATATTGTTAAAAAGTTCTGAATGATTGCTAGCCTATTTACACAGATCAAATCCGCTTCGTTGAAGGAGATTGCGAATTTAATCGCGAGTTTGTCGTAGCAAAGTCATGTCTTCTGCCCCGAAAAGAAGATCGTCGACATAAATATTATTGCGTAGGATTGGGGGAATAAAAGAAAACTGTTTTCCTGTGTCTTGGAGCAGTTGTTTCATTACCCAGATGTCAGATGGCAGATTGTTTCATTACCCGCAGAACGAGGAATGGCGCTGAGCCATAAGTTACGGTCAGTAACTTATATTCCTGCAGTGAATGTGAGGGATGACTGCTCCATAAAATTCTCTGGTAATTTGGGTCACGAGAATCAATTTGGATTTGTCTACACCTTTGCTATGTTGGATAGACATATCTATGCTGTCGCCAACGGAGAAGCACATCGAACAATTCAGTTTGCAATTTGGGCCTAGCTAATAGATGCTGGTTTAAAGAAGTGCGTTCGAGGTAGAGCTGGAGGCGTTAAAAACTACTCGAAATCAGACAGTGGAACTTAATTCACGTTCTACAGCGTGATACGGAATATAAACGATTTGGGATTCTGGGGTTTTTTGCGAATTTGATAGGATTAGTTCCATAAATCCTAATTGTTCGTACTCGCGCAGAAACAAATTGTACTCGTTTTTCAGATCAGGACGAGGATCCAATCACCAATTTAACGTCTCGAGCATGCGTATGACTCGCCTATCTCGATGTGGGGGGGGGAGGGGGGGCTGATTTTGAACGGAAGGCGCACTATGTACCGGTTGAGTTCCGTAAATGAGTTGTGAGGAAATGTTCCTCGCACTGCTCTTCGTCTGGAAAGAGCGTGGAGTGATGCGGAACATTCTCGATCTCCCAAAATTTAAAGATCGCCTGATCCAATGTACAGTACATGACGTGAATGGATTGAGAGGTCGTACGCGGATGGGAAGTAGGGCCGGAAACTATTTATTCTAAGTGACAGTTTTGAGCTATGGATTGCCCACTCTTTGGTAACGCCATCGAATATGATATTACTGTAGAGATCAACGCCTCTCAAAAGATCAATCGGATCGGATTCAGTTAGATCGTCATTCGCTAGCATGAGATTAGCAAAATGCTGCCAATCCTTTGAGTTCTATGAGGAATGTTCTTACCATAGTTATATACTTCATAACAAATGCTACGCCTTAAACGTCAATTCGGTGTTGTGCTGAGGAGTGAGATTTAGATGTTGATTGTTGAGGAAAATAAGGAATTTACGGAGTTTGGCTCTGCCGAACCAGTAATTATATTTTATACGTATATAAAACAAAAGAAATTGAAACACTTTAAGTGAAACACTTAAAATAAAACGTAATGTAGCGCTGTCTATGCTGACGAATGCTGCATCAATAGAGGTCCTTAATGACGTCACATTGGGATGCCGAGACTTGTTTGTGACTTTCAATTACGCTCCATACGTAGTAGTCCAAGGGATGTAAATCTGGGCTGTTGGGAGGCCAGAATTCCTTGGACCAAAACATATCGACATTGTCTGAGAGTCAATTTTGTATTAAATGACTCGTATGAGTCGCTGCACTGTCCTGCTGAAAAACATATAGCCTTCCGAACGCCACAGTTTCCATCCACGGTTTCACTACATCCATCAGAATGCGCAAATACACTTCTTTTGTGACAGTTTCCCCTTCTTTAAAGAAATATGATGGCATGAAAATTGGCCGGAAATTTCGTTCTGACAACAACAGAGACATCCTCGGGATTGTAGGCGAGCTATCAGTTGATTTTGATATCAACAATAAACATTTTTTCGTCAGAAAAGAACCTGATTCGTCCTGAGGCTTCGTTTTTCAAAGAACACAATAGCAGATTGCGAGCAATTCGGCTTGTCCTGGCAGCTTCAGAGAGCATCTGTCGTATCTTTAATGTGTACGATTTGTAGTAAAGGTCCTCCTCGGCAATTCGACGCATTGTTGGCTCGCTTACACCAACAACAATCAATGCTAATTTTCGCAACGATTGCCCTGGATCATCTGAAATCAGCGCTTGAGCCCTTTCAACGACTGCGGGAGTCCTCGCGGTGCGTTCTTTCGAGTAACTCTTTCTCCTGGAATACTGGAATTTTCGTTGAACTATTCTAAAGCCGTACATTTTTCCACAACATCATAAAAGATTAATCTCGGGTATCCAAAGAACTGAATTATTTCCGTTGCCCAGCATGAAGACCCTTCAATTATATCCGCACTTGGTTTCAACATCGCGGCCATTTTGAGAATATGACTGTTTACTACAATAGAAGCATTAGGTTTTCTCGGACGCCAACAACCTCTGGCGGAGGCACAATATAGCGGAAAATTTAAATTGAAATTTGTCCGGATTTTGGATTTGGGTGACGCACCCTGTACATATATATATATATATATATATATATATATATATATAGATAGATAGATAGATAGATAGATAGATAGATAGAAAGAGAGAGAGAGAGAGAGAGAGACAATGTATAAAGCTTTTTTTTTTATTCAATCGTAAGCATCAGTTATGAACGTTAAGACATGGACAAAATAAAAGACTATATACATCGAAAATCGATCGAGAGCAAAGGGTACCATCCCTTGTCACCAGGTCCACCAAGTCCATCACCGTCGAGGGAGAAAGCGAGATATTAGGAATGCCCTGCGTTTGAAATGAAATGCGTTTATAGTGACTAATATTAATACATTTTATTCTCTGCTAAAAGCGAACAGTAATCAATAAGTTTTTTTGTTCTCTTTTTCCAGAAAGCGCTGCTATTGATGCTCAAGCCACCAAACGTCGCTGATATTCGAAGCCATCGATACCTGCGTTATTGCTCGATGCCTAATTGTATTATATTTTTTTTTTATATTTTTTAATACTACGTATAAATTAATGTAATAATAAATAATAATAATAATAAATTTTTGTATTTTTTAATCCCTGTTTGTTTCTTTCATTTTTCCATGTATTTAATCCATTACAGCGATTCTTGATATTATAGCTATTTTCTATTCAGTAATTTTTTATACACATGTACATAAAAGATTCCTTCTGTATAAAAAATAGAAGAAACACGAGCCGCATATTCCAGCCCCCTATTTTATATATATGTGAAGAAATTACATCATAATTTTAGATTAAAAACTCTTTTATTTATATGTCATTTACATAATTTTTTTTACAAAATTTTTTCTTATGCACAAAAAACTACAGCTAACAGTTCAATTAATCGAATGCTAATTCAATGCATTGATCTAAGTTGAATATAAACAGTATTGTTGATTCAGTCACCATTAAACATACGTCGAATGATTCCAAGCATACAATTTTAGCATTTTCAATTGTACTGAATTGCACAGTCAACGGTCCAACACTAATAGAATTACCCTTGTGATGATTCCGAAGACAGTTTTGAATTCCAACGTTTTGTGTGTGTGTGTGTGTGTGTGTGTGTGTGTGTGTGTGTGTGTGTGTGTGTGTATTCATACAATCCTTTTCATATTTCGATAGATAGTATTAATTCGTTTCCACGATTATCTCCTATCGAAATCTCCACGTAGCTCGGTGGGTCAACGTTGATACTAATTTCTAGAAATTTGTATCTTATACGTATTATTGCGTATTTCCTGCCTACTATACGAATCGCACGATGCATGGACGCCCTATAAAAATATAAAAGAAACATTAAATAATTAATTAAATAGTTAATTTGAAAAAGTATAAAGTAGGGAATTCTTAAACTTACTTGGCACATCTTTTCGTAAATGATAAAGTTTTATCATTATTCTGAAGTGGAACGTAATAATTGTTTTTGTGTGTTGCTTCCTATAGCGAAGTACGTTGCTGCTGCTGTTGCTGCTGCTACTGTTCTTGAACTTTTCATACAATCAATACTGAACTTATAAAGATTGCTCTAATCAAAAACAAATTGCGAGGAAGGGGATAATGTGTACAAGAAAATAGAATAGATAGGCGAATTCTAAATAACTATGTGTTAGTGCATATATGAGGTGTGTGCGTGTGTGCGTGCGTGCGTGCGCGTGTGAGTGTGTGTGTGGGTCAGAATGGGACTTATTGTTATTCTGCAGATAAGGGTGGATCCAACGGCTGAATTTCTTTGGTCCCACGGAGGGTTGCCACTCGGATGTGGAGGCTCCAGACGAATCACTCTTATTACTTGACAGTAATAACAAATAGATCACTCGATCTAACGGATCGCGGCTTACCACTATGATCGGTGGAGCGATAAGGTCACGGATCGGCAAAGTTTCGTGTCAGAGATGGAATTTTACCAACGTAACTACGTGTAGTCGCGAACCGGCAGAGTTTCGTTTAGAAAATGACTGACGACTGCCAACTGAGACTGGCAGAGTAACGGCTGGAAAAATGACTGACAACTGACAACTGAGCGTTCCTCGCGTGGAGGACCTTTTTTATATTGGCGAGTTAGTGATTCCGAGTGCAGAGCTCACGTGTGCTGTTGATCTAATCTAGGATTAGGATTAAGGATATCGATTGTGAAATGGGATACAGGGGTATGTGTCTAAAACAACTTTTTCGTCATCGACCATTTGCCGGATGTCCAATAGTTTAGAGCTACACGTGTCATTTATTACAGACAACTGCTGTTTTATAATTCTAATCTATTTATTCTTTCGGGATAAAGTTCGCTTATTTAGCACTTGGTTCAAATATCTAATCCAACGACTCTGTCCCGAGTGTATTATTAGTTCAAAAAGGTAAATGTTATTCGGCTCGTCGCTATTGTAACCTCTCATGGTAGAAACAAATGGTCTACCGGTATTAGTTGTTAATAATTCTTATGGTGATGACGAAAGTTTTAGTCGAAGAAAAGAGCTGTGGAGTCCGGTACAGTACCAATAATTTCACGCTATTCGTACTGCTGATGATCTTCATCATCAGTCAGGTCGCCACTATTGGGAATGATTACTGGCTATCATACACTGGACTACCTTGGAAAATGTCAGGTCTATTGAAAATACTAGTGATATTAAACAATTTGCGAACATAGACAATAATAGTTTTCTTAGATCGATTTTCATGTTGAATCCGGACGGCTTACTGAGTACTATGGATACCATATACTCGTACATGTTCTGCATTATCGCCTGCATCGCTACTACTTGTTTCACAGCTTTTTTTTACATGAAAGTCACTATGAATTCGAATGATAATCTTCACAACATCATGTCTTTTTTCCACAACAATCTTTCCGATGAGTAACAGTTATGAAATCCGATAGTCGTCTTACTACTCTAACTACTCTACAGAGACATTTAAAAAAATTCTTCTATGACAAAAATTCTTCTACAATTTTTTAAAATATTTTCAGGTAATTTAAGATATTTCATAATTTTTATATAATTTAAAAATTTTTTAGAAAGATTTTTTAATTTTTAAATCAATTAAGATTTTTTAGAAATGTTGAGAAAGTTTGTAATTTTTTTAAATTTCTTTGTAGATGGATGTAAGTTCTAAAATGGAATTTACAAAATTTCTCATTTCATAATTTTTAAAGAAAACAAAAAAATGTGAAAAAATTAAGATATATTTTTTAAAGAAATCTTTATAAATTTAAAATATAAGAATTGTTAAAAATATTATTAGAATCTTCTTGAGAGATTTTAAAACGTTAATTCCGGATATAGAAAATCAGTATATTTTTGTCGAGTGTGATATTATTAAGTTGTAATGATAACTAGAGCTATCCATAAAAAAATAAAGCATAACGATGATGTAAATCTTTTTTGCACATATTCATGATATCAAAGAAACAAATTATCGATTAAAATTGATTAATTTTATTTTAAAATATTATACGTAGGCTGCTAGAAAAGTTTCTGCAATCTCGTACTTCCAGTGGCGCCAACGTTCTGCTACTATCATATTCGTAAAATTAGACGTTTTTTACCTATAATTCAATTCACAGTTTATATCCAAGCCAACTAGTTATGTTTGCATAGTATTTTAAAAGAAGTTATTTTGTAAGAAAATGGAAATTTCGCGAGAAAATTTTCGGGCAATGATTTTTTACGATTACAAATGTAATCTAACTCCGAAACAATGCATCGATCCACTTCATTTGGCTTTTGGGGATGAAGCACCATCCAATACGACTGTTTATAATTGATTTGCCGAATTCCAGGGTGGACGTACCTTTCTTAGTGATTAATTCCGTGAAGGTCGTCCATCCACGACTGTTGTTGCCACTAATGTTGATGCTGTGCGTGAAATGATTGAGCGAGACCGGCATATAACATACCGCGAGATTCAGGCATCCTTAGGCATTGACATGAAAGCAATACATACGATTTTGCATGATCACTTGAGCGTATGGAAACTTTGCAGTCGTTGGATCCCACACAATTTGATCGAAGCTCAAAAACAGGTTCGTTAAATGGAGCAAAGAAATGCTCAAGAAATTCAACCGAGGTCGATCAAATTTGGTCTACAACATCATTACTGGGGACGAAACATGGATCTATTCGTATGAGCCCGAAAATAATCTACAATCCACTGTTTGGGTACTTCAAAATGAACCGAAACCAACAAAAGTTATTCGTTCACGCAGTGCTGCCAAGCAAATAATTGCTTGTTTCTTCGGTTATACCGGACATGTGACAACCGTGGCTTTAGAGGATCGAAAGGACTGTATTAAATACTGATTGGTATACAACAATTTGTTTGCCAGAAGTCATAAATGAATTGCGTAGAATAAACCGAAATCATCATCCTTCATCATGACAACGCCAGCTGTCACACAGCACGTCAAACCGTTGATTTTTTTATCCAGTAATAATGCCGAATTGATGATTCATTGTCCGTATTCACCTGATTTATCACCTAATGACTTGTTTTTGTTCCCAAACATTAAAAATAAGATGCGTGGTGAGCGATTTGAGTCGCCTGAAGCAGCTGTTGAAACATTTCGAACACTGATTTTTGAGATTACAGCCTTAGAGTGGAAAAAATGCGAAAGTTGGGTCGAGTGGATGCAAAAAATGTATCGATCTTAAAGGCAAATTCGAAAAACAATAAAGCCATACGAGTATATACCGATACAAGTACAATTTACATTCCTTCACGTTTAGTTATAAGCATTTTTATGTTCAGTTCATAAATCCGAGGTCTTTATGGACATTCTATATAATATACTAGGTGTACAAGTATGAAATGCGGATTTGAGAAAACAGATGGCGCATCAATGCAGTGTGTGGTATAAAGATTTGATTGTTATGCCATTTTGAAGTGCCATCAATAAGTGTCAGACGCGCACGAGTGATAAATTGAAAAAATGTTTGCATAGTGTTGTGTTGCTGTTTCGATATGTCGAAATTTACCATCTGATCAAATTTGACCCGGACTGGTCCATTTAAACCGCGCGCGTAAATTGAATCGGTAAAAATTTTTTTTTTCTAGATTGGTACAACCTTCTCTGACATTCGTGTGAAATTTGAGCGGGATACGTCAGTTAGTGTGTGTTTGGCAGCCATTTGTTTACGACGCAAAAAGTTTCTCTGGCGATTTTTACTATTGAAAAAAAAATTGAACAACGAGTTTGCTTGAAATTTTGTGTTTCCAATGGAATTACGGCTACGGAATCATTGAAAATGTTGCAGAAGTGTTTTGGGGAGTCTACTCTATCGAGAACGCAAGTATTTGAGTGGCATAAAGCATTCAGTGAGGGTCGTGAGGTCGTAGAAAACTTGTCTCATGCGAGTCGTCCATCCACCTCTGTTAACGACGATAACATGGAAAAAATGAAGAAAATTGTGCTTGAAAATCGTCGTGTTGGCATTAGAGAGATAGCAGAAGCTCTCAACATCTCTTATGGATCGACTCAACACATTTTTTGCTTCAACGGCCGTTTTGTTGGCAGACAATTCATGGATTTTTCACCACGATAATGCGCCGTCACATTCCAGCCTGATTGTGACTAAATTTTTGGCCAAACACGAAATAAAAGTCATCGCTCAGCCACCGTATTCGCCAGATTTGGCTCCCTGTGACTTTTTTCTGTTTCCGAAACTCAAATATCCGCTCCGGGGAACGCGCCATGAATCGATTGAGGCCATAAAAAGAAATTCACTGAAGGAACTAAAGGCCATCCCGACCGAGGCCTATAAGAAGTGTATGGAAAATTGGATTAATCGTTGACATACTTGTATTGGCTCAGAAGGAGGCTATTTTGAAGGCGGTCATAAAGATTTGTATTAAAATACATAAAATTGTTGTTTTTTTTAACCAGTCCGGATCAAATTTGATCAGATGGTATACCAAACAAAGAACATTCGCGGATAGCATTAATTTTTTGTTTTCATTTGAAGAAAACTGCTGCTGAATCATACCGATTACTTCGAGAAGCTTATGGTGAACATGCTCCATCGCAAGATACGTGTGAACGATGGTTTCGGCGTTTTAAAAGTGGTGACTTCGATGTTACAGACAAGGAACACGGAAAACCGCCAAAAACGTACGAAGATGTGGAATTGCAAGCATTGTTGGACGAAGATGATTCACAAACACAAAAACAACTCGCAGAGCAATTGAGCGTTAGTCAACAAGCTGTTTCCAATCGCCTACGAGAGATGGGAAAGATTCAGAAGACCGGAAGATGGGTACCGTATGAGTTGGATGGCAGGCAGATGGAGAGGCGCAAAAACACATGTGAAATTTTGCTTGCACGATACAAAAGGAAGTCGTTTTTAAATCGTATCGTTAGTAGGGATGAAAAGTGGATTTATTTTGAGAATCCCAAGCGCAAAAAATCATGGGTAGACCCAGGCGCACCATCCACATCAACCGCAAGACCGAATCGCTTTGGCAGAAGGGTGTGGTCTATTATGAGCTGTTAAAACCTGGTGAAACGGTAATGCTGGACGCTACCAACAACAATTGATCGATTTGAACCATTCGCTGCTTGAAAAAAGACCAGAATACCAAAAGAGACAATACAAAGTCATTTTTCTTCATGACAATGCTCCATCATATACGACAAAACCAGTTCGCGACACGTTGGAAGCACTCAGCTGGGAAGTTCTACCTTATGCGGCTTACTCACCAGACTTGGCTCCTTCCGATTACTACTTGTTTGCATCGATGGGTTACGCACTTGCTGAGCAGCGCTTTGGTTCGTACGAAGATGTAAAAAAATGGCTCGATGAATGGTTCGCAGCAAAGGAGGAAGATTTTTACTGGCCTGGTATCCACAAATTGCCCGAAAGATAAGAAAAATGTGTAACTAGCAATGGAGCATACTTTAAATAAAGCTCTTTTTATTATTCTTCCGAATTTAACGTGTTTTTTTTTAAATCCGCATTTCATACTTGTACACCTGGTATATATGCTATACATATATATGTTATACATATAATACACACAGTAAATAGTCATATGCATAATTTTCATACGACGCCGTACGTTTATGAAATGTATATAAGTATATCATATTCAAAGTGTTTTAGTAAATAACTAATGGCTAATGGCTAATGGCTAATACATCAGTACACCGTTAGTAATGAAAATCCAGTTTACGTTATGTATATTAAATTTTCGGTACTGACAATATATAGCAGTATATGTAATAGTATTTTTCCCTACGTCTAAGGCCTATTTTACCTATTTTTTCTACGTTTAATAAAAAGAGATATATTTTTTATGGTCAAATGTACAAATATTAATGATTAATATGCTTTTATATTTTCAATATCAGAATATACATACAACTAACATAAATCAAAACTAATGAGAATCAAACACAGATGATCAGACATAACATCTTAAAAAAAATAATCAAATTACGACTCCTCTGATAAAAATAATATCTTCTTATACTTTGTACTGTGACGTGACGTTTTCCTTCCATCACAAGGGTCGCACGACCCAACCGAATAGTGCAGTCTGGCATCTTGAGTCCTTCCACATTTTAGGGGGCGGACGCATCTGCGCTTTTTCGAGACGTTATTTGCGTGTCTCAAGCGTTTCGCGTTGCCGTTTTCGTTTCCTTTTTTGTGTTTTTCCGTACCAAGAGTTATAGAAACTGGCGACTCCCACGATCTTGGCAGATTGACGCCGCATGGACCGTAAAGAGAGAAGGAAGAAGACAGTCAAGATTGGAAGTCGAGTAACGACCGTTGCTGACGGATTTACCGGGGCGCACAACACCTTGTCCCCCGGGTAGCACGCAGGTGATATCATTCATTATTTCGCCTTTTTTATTGTCGCAAAACACCTTTTATCACATCAACTTCCAGGCACAAGGCGGAACGAGGATTGGAATGACAGGATAGGGGTGGCCACTCTACGCCCCAAGGACGGCGAGAGCCCCGAGAAGGCGCCTCGCGGCCGCGAGGCGGCTCGAGAGGATCCTGCGGTCTCTCAAATTCCGCGCGCCAAAATGTGCGACACGGGCATGACGCGGATCCTGTGATTAGCGGAGCCGCGGCGCCACGCGCCAATAAGGCGCGATGAGGCTCCTGCATGCCCCCGGGAGGATCAGTGCCCGGCACTTGTGCTGTGGCCGAGATAGAGAGCGGACCTCGGAAGGACTCGAACAACCAAAACCCCAAGACGAGATAAACGAGCAAAGACGAGAGCTAACCACTGCAGGAGGTCACAGTGAGACGAACGTGATCATTTGTAAAGTCGCCGGTTTCCGAACCCGGGAGGCGTGATCCTATCGAAACATTTTATCAGGCAAATCGTAGTGAGCGCACGTGACATTGCCGTGCATTAGATTTCCGTGGAATACGAGCAAACGTGTCGCCTCTCGGAACGGTCATTCACAGTCGGGGAAGTTTTATTGCATCCTCCAAGGCCACAGCCTCGTCATTTAATGTAAGCGTTTGTCACGTGTCATGTTCTCGTGTCAACGTTCTGTACTGCAATATTGATGCGAGTCTTGTTGTTTCGGAATCTTGCAGCGTGCGATTTGCATGTTTTAGAGTATCAGCGCTTTGTGTCCCGATAATTACGATAATTGATTGTAGTCATTACTAGTGGCGAATATTCTGCCGTATCGAGATTGCGTAGCGTCAAGCTTTTGTGCTTTTCTGTCCTTCTCTGACTATCGGTCGAGCATGGCGAAGCCCCGCGAGCGCGCACGAGGTCACGCCGTGTTTATGTTACAGTTCTTATCAAATTCTATCGCCGGGTGAAGCGGCGAATTATTGTTCGCAACTCGTGGAAGTATCCTTGCGTGGCGTGAGCCCGCAGAATTCTAACGAAAGTGGTACGCACCGCGTAAAGCATTTCGAGGCCGGTGCGAAACAGCTATCGCATTTGGTCAGATCTTATCGTCACAATTTTGTCAGCAGATGTAAATGAAAGTCGAAGACTTGTTCAATATACTTGTTATTTTTGTTATTATTAACTCTTGTGTGCTTTATTGTCGCTACTATTCGCTTCTCCTCGACCACGAACCGCCCCTTCTGCCATTTCCGAGACTGAGCTACCGGTTGAGAGCCCGTCGACGTTCACAGCCCGTTAGAATATTGTGTAGAGAAATATCGCGCAATTTTAAGGAAGAGTGGCACGCTCACTCGTGCCTGGCGCCCAACTATTGTTTCGCTATTTTGTGTTGCCCTTCAGAATGGCTGCGTGAAGACGCCTTTCTGTCGCGTTTTGTTCAAAGTCACTCGTAATCCGATTGCGTAAGGAAATCTGCTGTGAACACGCGACGAAGTTGCGCCACGCTCGTGAGTGCGGTTGCAGTACATTTCAACTCATTTTGGAATCCTCTTCACGAAAAACTCACAAATACGAAAAGATTGTCACTCACAAATTGCTAGAGATGAAATAATGTAAAATTTTAGTAGATAAAGAGCGTGTCAAGAAGCTTTGATACATAATTGATACAAAATTACATTTATACAAATCTATTTACAAAAATTTTACATTACTTCATCTTTGGCAATTTGTGAGTGACACAATCTTTTTAGATATGTGAGTTTTTTGTTGTATGTCTATATTACCTCATTAGTCTTGACTTATGTTAGTTATACGCATATTTTATAGATTTAAAGTCCCCTATATAATAATTGTTTTTCTCAAAATTAGAATATTGCATGTGTGTGTGTATTATGATATGTGAATATCTACACAAATTAGAGCTAGAAGTAATTTATGCTAAAGTATTCATGCAGATATTCCCTATGTTTATTTATACAAAATATTGCAATTAAATGTTATGTGTTCATATATACATTATATTTTATATGTATACATACAATTTTAATATTGCATATTTAAACATAGGGAATGCATAAATAGCTTAGCATAAATAACTTCTATCTATAATGTATGTATATTCACACATTATAGTATACATATATGCAATATTATATAATATTGTCTATGTGTGTATTATATTTAAGTACATACTAGGTGCGCAACTAAGTTTCCGGGATTCACACATGGATGGCGCTAACGACACATGTAGTCGACATACATGTCTGAAGTTGTGTTTTTTTTACAGCTTCGACATCTGTTAAGAATAACCAGTCGTAATATCAACCAATATATCGCAACGCAAAAATATTTTTTCTAACAACGAAGATATCGAGTTTTGTGCCAAATAAATAGCATTTGCGGGAAGCTTTGCTTTTCTGCTTTAACTTGAAAAAAATGCAGCTGAAGCACATCGTTTGCTTGAGGAGGCCTACGGCAAACATGCACCATCGAAAACTACCTGTGAAGATTGGTTTAAACGCTTCAGAAGTGGCGATTTCGACACTGTGGACAAGAAGCGCTCCGGAAGACCAAAAACAATTGAGGACGCCGATCTGCAAACATTATTGGATGAAGATGATACGCAAACACAAGATCAACTTGCGGAGGCATTAAACATGACTCGCCAAGGTATTTCCAAACGTTTACGTGCCATGGGAAAAATTCAAAAAGAAGGAAAATGAGTGCCGCATGAGTTGACTGAAAGACAGATGGAAAATCGAAGAGCCACTTCCGAAATTTTGCTTTTGCGGCATAAAAGAAAGAGTTTTCTGCATCGAATTGTTACTGGCGATGAGAAGTGGATATATTTCGAGAATCGCAAAAAATAGTGGCTTCCACCTGGCGAAGCATCAACATCGACGGCACGGCCAAATCGCTTCGGAAAGAAGACAATGCTCTGCGTTTGGTGAGACCAGAAAGCAATCGTGTACTATGAGCTGCTGAAAACGGGCGATACTGTCAATGGGCATCGCTACCGACAACAACTGATCAATTTGAACTATGCATTGCTCGAAAAACGGCCAGAATGGGACACGAGACACGAACGAGTGATATTGCAGCACGACAACGCTCCGTGGCATCGCACTTTCATCGTCCAGGATACCATTAAAACGCTGAAATTGGATCTGCTACCGCACCCACCGTATACGCCAGACCTGGCCCCTTGCGATTATCACTTGTTCCGGTCGATGGCGCATGGCTTGGCTGGGCTACACTTGGCCAATTTCGAAGAAGTGCAAAATTGGTTGGATGAATGGTTTCGGTCCAAAGACACGTCGTTTTATCGTCGCGGTATTCATGTATTGCCAGAGAGATGGCAAAAATGTGTAGCTAGCGAGGGACAATACTTTGAATAAACCATTTTTTTGTATTTCTCTTGAAATTTTCCATTTTTCATTGATCAAAAAAACCCGGAAACTTAGTTCCGTATCTAGTACATCACTAATATTTTAACATGAGTAATTTCTACATCTTTTTATTAAACGTAGCTCCATTTTTTGCTATCAAAAAGAGAGATAGAAGTTATCTATGCCCAAATATAGAGATATTACTGATCTGGAGACACGATAGTGTCTTGGCGTTAAGACAAACTCAATGTCATAATATATTTATACGTGTAATATGTTAAATTGTACGTGTAATATGTCAATAAACATACATTATTAAAAATTACTCATGCTGGGATATTCATGCAGATATTCTCTATATCCATTTTTATGCAATATTAAAATTTTATATTATAATATATAATGTGTATAATGATATATAAAATTTAATTCTAACGTTGTACTTGTATATAAAAAGACATTCATGAATATGAATTACAATTACATTTTATGCGTATTATAATGTATGTGTACATACATAATGATACAAAATATTATTCTATTGCATGTAGACATATTAGTGAATTAATGATATATGCAATATTAAAATTATATTTTGTGTACATTATTGTACATATGTACATTATAATACATATAAAATATAATTATAATTTATATTCACTAATAATATTATATATATACCAGGTGTAGAAGTATAAAACCGGACTTTTTTTGTAAAAATTACACGTCTGTTGTTTGAAAATGATAAAAAATATTTTATTCAAAATAATCTCCATTGCTATTTATACATTTTTCCCACCTCTCCGGCAGTTTATGAATGCCACGCCAAAAAAACAGTTCTTCTTTTGAAGCGAACCAGTTATCGAGCCATTTTCGTACATTTTCATACGAATTGAAGTGTTGTTCAGCGAGAGCGTGTCCCAG
>NW_017304363.1:655350-661856 GCF_001594115.1 Trachymyrmex septentrionalis | reverse complement strand
TACAATATATATATATATGTATATATATATACAATATATATATATATATTACAACAATGTTAGAATTATAAATATTATGTTTGATGTAAATACACATACAATGTATGTATATAAAATTCTAATATTGCGTATAAATAGATAATATCTGCATGATTATCTCAACATGAGTAACTTTTATCTGTTTATATGATGCGTGCATGTGTGTGTATGTGTTTACATAGTATAATATACATACAATTTTCTATATTGGATATATGAGTCGATATGTTAGTAATGTATGTACTATAAGTATCTATCTCTTTTTATTAGATAGAACAAAGAAAGTTATATCATATATGTGCAATGTTGTATTCATTTATTGATAATATATTTTCCTAATCTAAAATGGCATTGGACGTAAGAAAAAAGTGCTACTACAGCTTCGTATCGATATAACTATTAGTTAAAAATCTGTACTTTATGTACTCATATATTACAGATGTTTAGTACTGGTGGTATATATTGGAATACGACCTACATTGCATAATACAACTGTATTTCTAAAGCCCGATTCCACAAATATAAGATTAACTTCAATCCCGATTAATTTTTTTCTCAATTCTAAAATTGGAAAATTTTCCAAAATTAAATAAATCTTACATTTGTGGGATCAAGCCTAATACATATTTTCGTCCCTGAGCTCAGATGGTTATGTAGGAAACGGAATCAAAATGCCGATAATTAATCGGTCGAATTTCCTGCATGATCATATTAACTCAGAGGGCGTAAGCATCTTATATTGGAAATAAAAACTTGTATATCGACCTTGATTAAATTCTGCCGTCGCTCCAGCATCCCCTTAATCTAAAATGTCTTTTATTGTCCTACTTATGAATTTTAGTGTCCTACTTTTGTAATACTATTTTTTAATTAGAAATGTCCTGGTTTACCTAAATTAGATCTACGTCCTACGTGTGAGATGTATTTGTGTTTACTGGGCAATGACCGAGAATTTGAATTGAACTTTTTGACTAAACACGGCTGCATTGTCTAACTTTACCAACCTCTGTTCAGTCCAGATATAGCCCTGTATGACTTCTAGTTATTTCATAAGTTAAAAAATTGTTGAAGGGAAAAAATTAGATATTAAAATACAACGCTTAGAGTTTTTAACGATCACACAACTTATATATATAAAACACAGCATATCGTGCATTGCCGATTGAACAGCTATTGGGTCGTGCCGCTTGGTGGAAGTACTCTTCAAGGTTCTTTCTAAATATTGAATGTCTGTTTTTCACAAGGAGGAGAAAAGAATGTAAAAGGGAGAAACAGAGCGAGAGAGGAAAGGAAGAAAGAAGGGAGGGACTTACCGTTCAAAAACATGTCTTATCATATTTTTGCTAATAATTCCATTTTTCATTTATAAAATATAAAATTATAATATGGTGCACACTCTCTTATTTTTTATCACGGTAGTGTTTAATATAGAATCATTAATTGCCAAAAAATATAATAATTATAAACAAATTTCTCAAAAAGACAATTATTAAGTAAGTTAAAGATATATTAATTTCAAATTTTAAGTTAGGCATCTATAAACATTTCAATATTATGACTAACAATAAGAAAAAATTGAAGTAATACATATATTCTTGTAGAAATTAAATACCAGATTAAACATAAGTCTTTAATGATTGAAAAACTTATTGACAGAATTCCAATAAAGTTTGTCTTATGTTATCAAAAGTCAAGGAGATTAAGCTTAAAGTTAAAAATCTGAGAAAAGCTAAATTCTTTTTTCTAATTTTATACCCAAAACAAATATTCTGATTCTGTGTTAATGTCACAGGATTTTTCATTTATATACGACTTCAAGAAGATACTTTACAAAGTAAAGGAGTTTCATATAAGCATAAAGTGCTGGATTTAGGATTGCAATCCTCTCAATGCTAGAAGAACGTCTTACACATACTGATATGCACGCGTAGCTACGGTAGCACATAAATGCAAATTTTTAACAAATAAGCATGCCGCTGGTAGCTTGTATATTCTCTTATTTCAAAAGCTATTTAAGTTATTATAATAAAATTTTCTATAAAAGAATTTCTTTTTGATTATAATTCATGTGTCCTCATTTTTATAGATGAATACATATTATAAATATAAGCGCCTGATTCATGTAAGATTTTTTGCTTAGAGGAAATGCTAAGAGGAATTCGCCGCTTATCGGCAGAACTTTTTTGTGTAGTAAAAATGTATAATAATAAATAAAAATATTGTGTGCAAACTGTATTTATATTTCTTTTTTATGTTACAAACTTTTCATAAAAAGAGTGAACATGCTGAAAGTTTTGAATGTGTATTGTCAAAAAAATACGACGACGTTAAAAAAAGTATCAATTTTACCCTCGGAATGCAAAACTATAATTAATATTAAAAAATTAACGCATTAAAACGTTATTCGCGAATTAAAACGTTCATAATACTAAACAACAATAATTTTAGATATTAAACGTTTAATATTTTTATATGATAATTTTAATATTTCTAACAAATAAAAATTTTTAGAAAGTCAGAATCAAATTTTGCATTTCAAAAAACTACAAAAAAAAATTACATTTACTTGCTAGAGCTAAAAATTGGCACATTTATTGACATCTTACTTTTATTGTCATTTAGAAAATTTTCAATTCATCATTCTTCTTCTTAGGCCACTATTTTATTTGTACGTTTTTGTAATACGACAAATTTTTCAAGCCTGTAATAGATTGACTATAAAAGAATTGACTATAGAGAAATTCGAAGATCTTTTTATCCTGCACATATTTATCGTACTACAAAAATGCATAAGTAAAGTAGCACACTTAAATGCAAATTAAAAACAAAATAATATTATTGATAAATTATAAAATTTACCGCGTCTAATAATTGTTGCACACAGGAGCACAAGATATAAAGTTGCACTGTAGCACCTGACGTGTACATGGCAATTGAAATTGCTTCCCCAAACGTTGTAGATGTAACCTGAAAGAAAATGTATTAGTTATTAAATCATAATTAATATAATTTAATTATTAAAAAAAAAATCTTTTTATCTAAAATCAATTTCTATAAACAAAAAGGGAAAGGAAATGAGGGATAATCTAATTATTTAGATTAAGGGACACCCCGCCGATGATCTTAACTCGATATATTGTATGTTGTCAAGGTCATGGTCCTGAGTGATCTCCGACAAGTTTCAGATGGCGATCGTCCTTCGTTAAAAAATTATTAACAAAAAAAGTTCAACTATACGAGGTCTGTTCAAAAAGTATCGCGAATTTTGTGTTTTTTCAAAAATTATTTATTTATTCATGAATATCTATTTTGTCCCCTTCAAAGTAATCCCCATCAGATATTATACACTTGTGCCAACGTTTTTTCCAATCCTCGAAGCACTTCAAAAAATTATTTTTTGTGATCTTGTTCAGCTCCTCCTTCGATGTCGTCTTTATCTCCTCAATCGTAGCGTAGCGTCGTCCTTTCATGGGCCTCTTCAGTTTCGGGAACAAGAAAAAGTCACAGGGGGCCAGATCTGGGGAATACGGTGGCTGCGGCATTAGTGTGTTGTTTTTGGTCAAAAATTTGCGCACAAGCAACGATGTGTGAGCAGGGGCGTTATCATGGTGCAAAAGCCAATTTTTGTTCTTCCACAAATCCGGGCGTTTCTGGCGGATTGCTTCGCGCAAATTACGCATAACTTGCAGGTAATATTCCTTATTGACCGTTCCGATTGGCCAATACTATTTTCTTCACTTCATCAATGTTTTCGTCTGTTGTTGACATGCTCGGGCGTCCGGCACGCTCTTCGTCGTTCACATCTTCTCGGCCCTCTGAGAACATTTTGTACCACCGATAAACGTTGCTTCGGTCCAAGGTAGCTTCACCATATGCCACAGTCAACATTCGGAATGCGTCCGCGCACTTAATCTTGTTTTTCACACAAAATTTGATACAGATTCTTTGATCCATTTTTTGGAATAGGCAAAAATCGAAGACGAGCCAAAACACGTGCAAGCAAAGCAGCTGTCAAAAATTAACTGAACATTCAAAATGGCCGAACTTGTCGGCATAAGTGAGAGACATGAGTACCAACATAACGCCACAAAAAATCGAAAATCGAATATACGTAACCCGCGGAAATTCAAAATTCGCGATACTTTTTGAACAGACCTCGTATAATACGAGAAGTCCCTGCTTTAAAATATGTTTGCTATTCGTGCACTATAGGTAGAGTGAGAGTCGCTTCGGGTGAAAGTCGTGCGCCCCTTTGTAGGAGGGAGGAGAAATGAGAGTCGCTCCAGGTGAAAGTCATGTACCCTTTTGCAGAGGGGAAGGGAGAAGCGAGGATCGCTTCAGACAAGGTGCTAAAAGAAAATTAGAGTATTTATATGAGATATTATAAGATATTATACATATTTATTCTTGCACCCGAACAACTTCCACCCGAAACGACTCTCACCCCTCCCTCCCCTCCCCCTTGCAAAGAGGTGCACGACTTTCACCTTCGACTCTTACCCCCCTATAGTGCACGAATAGCAAGCATATTTTAAAGCAGAGAATTCTCGTGTTATAGTTGAACTTTTTTTGTTAATAATTTTTTAACAACCGGCACCTAAAACCTGTCGGAGGTCAGAGCCATGATTTTGACAACATATGTCGAAATCAAGGTCATCGGCGGAGTGTTCCTTAATCTAAATAAAGGAAGAAGAGAGAGAGAAGAAGGGGGCAATTAGTGATAACAAACTATTACTCACGCTGCTAAACATGATTCCAATAAAACAGAATCGAAAGACACTCATTACATACATTAAACTAAAATTTAAAGACAGCAGTTTCTTTAGCAATAAAGTTAAGCTGAAAAAAATATATAATATAACCATAACGCCATGGAATGATACAAAGATAATTACACAGATTTAAGTATAAATCTTATATAAAAGCAAATACGAGTATAAAATTTAATCAGACAAATAACTTAAATAAGTAAAACAAATAATTTAAATACGTAAGAACTAATTTGTCATAATTGTCGTATTTTTGTATATTATACAGTATACAAAAATATGAAAAAACATAATAACTCATTAACCATACAGCACACTAACGTTGAATCAATATCTCAGAAACATTGAATTACAACATTGCGAACATTGCAGTAATATCGTATGTTTGGATTTCGAAAATATTAGCTTAGGTTGGCCACGCAGATTGTAATTGTATTCGAAATACCGTTGTCGCAGCATATATGTGTATTCAATAATAGTCTTCCCTCGTATATATATATTTGCGTTTCGCCATTAGGAGACCGCGTGATTGCTCCCATAACGCCTCGTGATCGGGCTCGACTCCGTTTTTCGTTTTCGTTTGGATGCGTGAGACAGTCTAGCTGCCACTATCGAAGGAGCGTGTACGCTTCTCTCAAGCGCGTTCTACCGCATTACGGTAGTCATTTTGTAGTGCGTGGCTTATAGAACGAATGAAGTAAATAAAGTGTACTAGATTGATATAATCGGACATTCATTCATCCACCTTTCGTTCTTAATAATCGCGATTAGTCGTAGTAGTGATCTACGCAGGTATTTCATCACGGATCAGGCAAATATCGGAACGCCAAAGTATCCCGCATTAGTGCGACTTTATCGATGCCTTTTGAATTTTGCGTTCATTTTGGTCCTTCGAGCCGGATTTCGTGATGGTTAATCCTATCTAATCTGCGATAAAAAAAAAAAAATATTGGAATAAGGGGATTAATTGCTATAATGCCACGTGTGAAATAGCGTTGGCTGCTTTATAGAATCGCGTCGGACGCTATCCGCCATTTTCGTTCACGAAAGCAAGCTCGTGACGTCATCGAATTTTCAAGAAGCGTGAATAGATATTGATCATAAATTCGAATCGCTTCGTAGATGACCGTGTACGGCCCCACCCTTTGCTGGCAGTTTAGCGACACCGCGTGACTGTTTGCCAACAATTCTCCATTCGTGTTGACGGGAATGAGAGTCAGCCTAACCATATACAGCATTGTATTGCAGTGGATAAACGGAACAGTAAGCTGACTTAGGATTTGGAATTTAATTGGTTAGTAGTGATTTGGACAATTAAAATTGGGAGATATGGAAGAGACTGACAAGTCGAAAGGTCCTCGGACTAGAACGCAGGGTGCAATTAATCCACTGTTGAATGTGCAAAGGTCAAATTTGGATTCTTTCTACCGTATGTGTTCATCTGTGAATAAATTACCCACTTCTCCGTCGCCAACGACGATTGAAAGGAAACTCCAGTCGATGGGAACATTTTTTGAAAATTGTCGTAAGATTCACAATGACCTTATAATCCAAACAGACGATGAGGTGACTCATTATATTAGTGCTGATGAATTTGGCAACGCCGAATCACGATATTTAGAGGTGATCGACTTCTTGACAAGTCTGCAAGACAAGTTGGCCGCAATCCCATCTACTTCATTCTCAACCACTACCAGT
>NW_017304363.1:634076-650626 GCF_001594115.1 Trachymyrmex septentrionalis | reverse complement strand
TGTTTGGATTTCGAAAATATTAGCTTAGGTTGGCCACGCAGATTGTAATTGTATTCGAAATACCGTTGTCGCAGCATATATGTGTATTCAATAATAGTCTTCCCTCGTATATATATATTTGCGTTTTGCCATTAGGAGACCGCGTGATTGCTCCCATAACGCCTCGTGATCGGGCTCGACTCCGTTTTTCGTTTTCGTGGATGCGTGAGACAGTCTAGCTGCCACTATCGAAGGAGCGTGTACGCTTCTCTCAAGCGCGTTCTACCGCATTACGGTAGTCATTTTGTAGTGCGTGGCTTATAGAACGAATGAAGTAAATAAAGTGTACTAGATTGATATAATCGGACATTCATTCATCCACCTTTCGTTCTTAATAATCGCGATTAGTCGTAGTAGTGATCTACGCAGGTATTTCATCACGGATCAGGCAAATATCGGAACGCCAAAGTATCCCGCATTAGTGCGACTTTATCGATGCCTTTTGAATTTTGCGTTCATCGCGAAATGTAAATTCAAGTCGAAGAGATGTTGCAATTGATGCGCGCGCGACATTATATTAATTAATTCAATTTTGTTATTAAAATAAGTATTATTCATTAACATCATATTCTGGAACACACACACGACAAAATTATTGAAAATTAATTTAAAAAAACGCTTTTCACTTCATTTGAGAATTTCCTTATTTTCCTAAGCTATCACCCCATCCGAATCTGTACTTCCACATGGCATGCTTGATTTCTGCGATCATACAGGAACTGCTACTTCGATGATCTATGAATACTGAATGTCAGTGAATGTATAATTGTAACATGTAGCTATATATACAAAGACCACGAGTCGACGTCGCGCATCCACAAATAAATAATATCGCACGAGCACGCGGTTGCTTCTCGCGTAAATATATAGATATAGATATTATTTAGAAATGAGTTTCGTCAAAAGATTAAATTAAATGATTTAAATTTTCTGTTTATATGATATTCTGTTTTTGTTTATTTTTTAAAAAATAAAATAGATGTTGATATATGTTTATTCAATGTTATTTCAATGTTGCAGAGCAACATTAACAATCAATATGGAAAAATCAATAAAAATTCAATTAGTGGTCCAATTTGTTCAATATTGTTTCAACGTTGCAGCAACATTAACAATCAATATTGAAGAATCAATATAGATGTAACACTGATAAAACATTGACATTTCAACATTCAACATTGCAATATCTCAACAACATTCTTTCAACGTTCTGTGCTGTATGGGATTATATGTATATGATACAAAATGTCGGATAATTAACGATAAAACTTTCACATAGAGACAGAATGGATTAAACTGAGATGAAAAGTCCTTTACCATTTTTTGCAATAATTAACGAGTTATTAATTTATGAAAATAGCCAAAATTGTCCATCCTAATACCAAGTACAAGCGCGCGGCAAGATAAGACCACTCAAAGAGACGCACGTTCTTCGCCGCTAAGCGTTGTTTACAAGTGGCATTAACATATTTAGCGACGGCACGCATGTGTGTGAAGTTGTTCTCGTACTTTTCGAATTTTATAATTTTCTTAATTGTATTATTGTGCGTTCCGATTTGTGCCACATATCACATTCGATAACATAAAATTTTCCAAAAATAAAAATTCTTTTTTTGCTGGCTCTACACTTTTTGAATTTTCTTGATTGTATTACAAACGTAATACAATATAGTACAGTCAAGAAAATTATAAAATTTGAAAAGTGCGGAACCAACTTTACACACATAACGCGTGCCTCACTGAGCGGTCTTATTTCATCGCGCATTTGCGTTTGGCAGTAAACCGGACAAATTTGTTGTTTTTTATTTTCATTAATAATTTGTTAACTATTGCGAAAAATGCAAAATAGTAGAGGACTTTTCTTCTCAATTAAACCATTTTGCTCCTATGCGAGAGTTTGAATCGTTAATTATCAAATTATATGTGCAAAGTGTCTCGCAATTTTTGGCAAAGCTCTTATATGGATATAGCGAACTAAATTGAATCGAAAAGTCCTCTATCATTTTGTAATTTTCGATAGTTAATGATATTACTTTATAAAAATAATCCGGTCAAATGTAAGCGGGCGGCGAGATAAGATCGCCAGTGAGGCGCGCTGGAATTTACCGTTGCTAAACATGTTAATGCCAATGTCGCTTACACAAACAACCTGCCTGCGACAGTAACGACAGCAAACGCGCATCTCACTGGGCGGTCTTATCTCGTTACCTACTTACATTTACCGATAAGCCGGGCGAATTTGGTTATTTTTATAAATCAGGGCTCGACACGATTTGCACTTTTCGGCCGATTTTCGACTCGGCTCCGCCTCCCGCTATTCCCCTCACCTCATTGCTCAGTCCAAATGCGCTTAGGAACGTATAAAAGTGCAATTTCACGCAGCATCAAAACGCTAGCGGCCATTCTGCATGACCCCTATTACAAACCGTCGTTTGAAGTTCGGAGTGCAGATGACGCAGACATGCTTTATCCATAGAATTGGACGAAACTAACCGTTTTAGCTACTTTCCTAATCTTTTTAGCTACTACCAACAGCAATCTATTTCGCAGCTGTTGCTGACAAAATACTATTTAAGCAGTTGAAACTCATTCTTAATTATCAGTTTTAAGGCTCCTGAATAGTCGCGGCATGTTGTAATCGTGACGTCAGAAGCGAGGAATAACATGTAAATTTATGCTGCATTTATAAATAAAGACAATTTGGATAAATCTAAATGATGAGATTGCTTTAAAATACCTGTAAAAAGGGCAGAAATTATTCTTTTCTCCCTTAATAGTCAGTAAAAGGCAGGTAAAATGAGTCTAATTTTTAGCAGAAACACATGATTTGAACAGATGTTGAAATAATTCAGCTGCTGAATGAAATATACACTTTTACGTATTAAATTCCAGGATAACTATAGTTTCTGCTCATTTTTAGATACGAGAGTTACATTTTCACAATTAAACAAATAATAACAAAATGCAGCATAAATTTTATCTACAAAACGTCACTTTTCCACACTTATAAGTTCAGCTATTTATCGTGGCAAGGCGCTGTAACACGCACACAAGTACAGGCCGATGTTAATATATATGCTCGCTTTCAGCGCGCCGAAAACACATACGAGTATACATGGGCTTGTGTGTGTAACTACCGATTTCGCCACATTTCGCCAGGCCGCCGATTGATTTTGAATTGCATGTTGACTACTCAGGAGCCTTAAACAAGAATTAAATGTATAAAAAAAGATTTTATATCAACAATATATATATATATATTATAAATCCAGCGGCTAGCGATTTGTCGACGGCTTCTTTAGAGGAGAGACGTACCCAAAATGGGGGTAGCCGCTCAACTGTAGTTAGCGTTTTCACGCGTTGCAAGCATTACGCTTTAACACTCGTAGAGGTTTACTCGCCTTGGGTGCTCACTTCATTCTATTTTTTTTTCGCTCATTACATAATTAAGATAAAATGAAGCAACTCATAAGATAGAGCATTTATGCTTCATTCTATGCTTCATTCTATGCTTCATTCTATCTTAGAATAATAAGCGAAAAAAAAATTACAAGAAAGTTTACAGCGTGAGCGCCTAAAATGGGAGGATCCCATGTCTGCGAGCGTTATACCTAAGCATCGAGCGGCATTTGGACTGTGCGCGAGGCAATGAGATGAGAAAAGTAAGACAGAGCCAAATTCTAAAAAAACGGCCAAGAAATACAAATCGTGCTCTGTCATAAATAACTCGTTAACTAATGCGAAAAATTCAAAATGGTAAAGGACTTTTCTTCTCAATTTAATCCATTCTGCTTCTATATGAGAGTTTTATCATTAATTATCAAGCACTTATATATACTCGTACTATTGGTATATTACAGGATGGAGCATTTTAATCGCCCCAGACGGATATCTCAGAAACTAAACGAGAATCAGGAAAAAGTTTCATATAAAAGTTGTAGGTTTTCTTAAAAGAAAGAAGGTGGAATGAACAGATTTTGTACAATATAGGATGGGGCATTACCAAGATCAGGTCAATATGAATTTTTTAAATAAGAGAACTACTATTTTTTATTGTATATTCTTGTAGTTGAAGTCGAAATGTATTCGAAACGCTATAATAAAGTATATTTTTTCATTAAACGATTTTCGAATTATAAAACTTGATAGCTATACTATACTGCTGACGACCTACCTACGATTTACCTAAGATGTACCACATCGGTTACTCAGTCGGACTTAATCTGTTGTGTGTGCGTATATGTATTGAGTGACTGTAGAGTATACAATCACTGCAGAGCCTTCCAAATGGTCACGTGATCGTGTCCCCACCAAAATTTCAACAGTAAGTAGGCACATCTCAATTTTACTTCCTCCAACTTTATCTTCCAGTTTTCTTGCCACACACGTTCAATGCCGTCGTAAGCAAGTATGCAAGTATGTAAATATAATCTTAGGATTAATGGAAATTCCAAACGAAAATAAAATAAGTCATAAATATGGCTTCTTTTGCTTTTGTTTCTTTCTCGGTATACGTATCTATCTTTTAATGAAACTGCGCCTGACCGCTGTACGAAATGATATGCCGCAT
Organism: Trachymyrmex septentrionalis; assembly: GCF_001594115.1. Classification (NCBI taxonomy): domain Eukaryota; kingdom Metazoa; phylum Arthropoda; class Insecta; order Hymenoptera; family Formicidae; genus Trachymyrmex; species Trachymyrmex septentrionalis. The sequence goes on along the minus strand of NW_017304363.1, from coordinate 646,017 downwards.
CAACGCGCCGGTGCACCATGAATAGAAGAGAAGCATTAAACCCAAAGTGTGAGATAAGCAGGCGAGAAGTAAGAGAATTTGGAGCACGCGGTGCTCGAGTTGGAAAGCTCTGCTGTACCATATATGTTCGTATGGCATGTGTGGAAGAGAGGAAAAGTTACACTTTTCGATCGACTGTTTGGAATATTGTATTGAGAAGCAAAGAAATTTACATAAATCAAGCACCTCAAACGTAAGCAAGAGGATTCACATTAATCAAGCACCTCAAAGGGTTGAAATTTTCGTTACGTCGTTCATCCCGGATAATGTTAAACACGGAAAAATGCATGTCAGTCGACCTGGAGCTAGTTGATCATGAAATATAATTAGTCCACGTAATAAATTGAAATAAGAACAGGGTACATGTAACTTTGACTCCTCTTCCTTTCCTTTCCATACATGCAACTATGCAGTATGCACGTATGCACAACGCAGACAAAACAGATTAAATCCGATTGAGTAACGTGGTACATCTCGGGTAATGCTAATGTCAGCAATACAGTAACTGTCAAATTTTAACTTGAAAAGTGCTCTTAAGGAAGAAATACTTTATTATAATATTTGAAAACATCTCGACTTCAGCTACAAGAATATGCAATAAAAATAGTAGTTACTATTTAAAAAATTCATGTTAATCTTGATTTGACCTTGATGACTCATATACAAAAATTGTAATTTCCATCTTCTTTCTCAAGAAAACCTACACTTTTATATAAAACTTTTTCCTCTATCTCTCTTAGTTTCTGAAATATCCGCTTGGGGCTATTAAAATGATCCATTACATACATATAATCAAATATATTATATTTTTTTCATACTTTTTTCTTCTTCTCTAGAAATTGATAGAAGATATTATATACTTTAATAAACTCTGAAATACTCACTATATCACATCATTGTGATGTCGACACAATGCTTTTATTTCTTTTGCTTTTTTCCAATAATGCTCAGGAGAATGTCCTGTCCGAGATTTATCTTCTTCAATTTTTTCTTGAAGTACTATCGCGATTTTTATCGCTATATATCGATATTGCGCTGTTACCATCAAGACTAAATGCATCATGTATACCTCAACACTGACTTTTTTAACGAACATATATATCATGCAGATCAATATGAATAGATCTCCTAGTAAAAAGATTCTGAACGAGAATGGCTGTTCGGAGAAAGCAGCAGGCATTCTGTAATCCTCATAACAAAACAGATTCTTCTCAAATATCAATATGAAATGCATACAGCTCCACCCTATTATCGCTACCACGCCAGAGGACAAGTAAAAATTGAGTGGAATCTTTATCGGTTTTAAAGTCGCTATTACAACGTTTTTCATTGCTTCATCAGCAACATGCAGTATTTCATTCAACTTTTGGATTAATTTGTATGCCAAATTTTTACGAATGCAAATTCGCAGAACCGCAAAGAGTATTTCTATAAAGATTACAATAGTGAGAAGGCCATCCTTAAGAGCTTTCTCCATTGGCACGTAGATGCACCCAGATATCATTGCAATTATCAAAATGAATTCTAATATCCACACAAAAACGCTATATATTTTCCAAAAGGTTGAAAAGGATGAGTCGCGGTTGATCATCGGTAGAAGATTGCCCGAGAGCAAATTCAACCGAACATTTAAGGAATTCACATTTTGAAAGTTCATCCTAATGTCGTCAATCGGAATTGTGTGACTCTCCGTACTTTGAATTCACTTTACTTCTTTCTCGTAATGTTATATCACACGCATATCTCTTTCTCCTTTTCAAGAAAACGTATCTTTTTTCAGTATTCGGAAATAACAGCATTATCGATCTCCGTGACGTTCCATTATTCCTTTGAATTTCTATTTGATAACTGGATTTGTATTTATACATGTTGTCACATGCAATATATATTCTGTACTTTTCATTACAATTTATAACGTTTTATCTTGTTATTAGTGTATGTCAGAACTTCAATATTGTCAATGACATAGCGTATTTCTGAATAAATAACAATATGAAGAAGTCCTCTGTCATCTTCAATTGTTATGAACTGTAGAAGTTGATAAATAAATATCACGATATCAAAAAATAAAAGTATTCAAGGCAGGACTACAATCTTTAATACATCTGCCATAGGGAGAAATATGATCAGAGGCCTTCTTCTTAATATCTATGTTCCACACTGTTGTATTATACACAACGATGATTATCTTATAGTGCTTTCTTAATTACAAGCACGACTACACACAGAATTGTAAGTTGCAAAAAATTCACAGTATATAATGTTGTTTAATACGTACTTTATAGATCTGAGAAAGTCTTCTTTCATTTTCTATTATCACGACATGTAGAAGTTAATGAATAAACATCGCAATGTTAAGAAATTAAGACATACGATGTATAGGACTGCAATCTTTACTATTGTACATCTATCATAGGGAGAAGTATGGTCAGAAGCTTTCTTTACTGTAAGTATATCTGTTTCTACACAGTTGTATTTTACACAACGATGGTTATCTTGAGGTGCTTTCTTTATAATTACAAACTCGATTACACATCACAAAACTGTGAGTTGCGAATTCCTAGTATATAATGTTGTTTTAACAGTTTATAAACAAAAACGACAAAATAATCTTCTGAGTTACTAAACATGTTTTATGAAAATTAATGCAACATGTGCATGTACATATCATAATACCTCAGATAGCATACAACATCTATTAAACATCCAAATCTTGTTTTTATTCAGTACGAACTTCTATGGACTTAATATAAATGTTTTTAAAACGTACATTACTCGACATATTAAGAATATTAATATTTGATTGCTTAAAAAATGTTCATCTTATATGTTTGCATCCTTTTCGTTGTGTGGAATAATTATAAAATAACACTTAATAAAAATGAAAAATGTAAAAAAGTCCATCAGAGCCTACATCAACTATTCGGATGCACAAAAATTCTTTATTTTTCGTTAAAAAAGATGTTATACATAATATCATACTACATACCTGCATTAAAATAAAAGCCATAGAATCAGATTTAATGGAAAGAAAAGATTGTCTTAGTTATTGCTATCGATAACTCGATGTGCCCCCTATCCTGAGTCCCTATTTATATACTTGAACGTCTTTGAAGAGCTAAAGGGAATAATCTTGATGTTGCATAGGGGATGTGAAATTGAGTATGGAAAAATGTATCTCTGATAAGCGCTCTGTGTCACTTTGTTTATTTAAGGAACCAGTTTGCTTTTTTATAAAAATCATTTCGGAGATTAAATTTCTGAAAAGATGGATCAAAGTCTAATACCTGAATATTCTCCTAATTTAAATTATGTTCATGGTTTATTAAATGAAGACACTACAGAATGAGAATTAATTGGTTTCTTAATATCCACCTTATATGCATGTATCAAAGTTTTCAGTTTTCGTTTTGTTTGTCTTACATACGAGGAATCACAATCGAGTCAGCTTTTGTATATAACATTACATTGTTCTATTATCTAATTTATCTTTACCTAATTTTATGAATAGGTTCAAATTATTCATAGGTTTATATGCCATATCAAGATCATTTTTATCAGCAATTGTTTTGAATTTTTCTGAGCTTTCGTTAAGGTATGGAATTGAAAAGAATTTTTTTATACTATTGTTATTAAAATGAAGATTTTCATATAAATCAATTATTTTTGATAGAGTCTTAATTTATGATAGAGAATATTATATCCTATTATTTATGATAGAGAATATTATATCCAGAGCATACCCATTTTTTGTATTCTAATAATAGAATAATCAAATCTACAATGTTTTTATTATGCTATTCTGGATGTGAAAGAAATAAAATTCTGTCAAGCTGTCCATTATTACTTCTCTTTTATGTATAATAGGATTTGCTATATTCGTTTTCCACAATAACATCAAGAAAGTTTATAAAGCTATCAACATTGTGCTCCACTGTAAAATTCGATCTCTCATGATAAAAGTTAAACACTTTAAGTATCGAATAAATCTGATTTTCTGGCAACGCAAGTAAAATGTTATCTACATAACGATAATAAATCGGAATGTTTACATTAATATTAGATAAATTATTACTCTGTAAATATAGAGAATCACTAGATTTGCTAAGATCAGCGATAATGGTGATCCCATGGACAAGCCAAAAATCAGTTTGAATTTATTATTAAATTTGAAATAAATTGAATTAAGAATAATGGATATAGCATTTATAAATTCTTAGAATCATTGTATTCTTTGATATAAAAATCCACCTTTTTTCAAGATTATTTATAACTAAATCTGTAGGAATATAAGTATATACATGGATATTATTGTATATCAAAGGAAGCAAGTTTATACTTAGAGTCTAATGTCATTCCATTTATTTTATTGACTAATTCAAAACTGTTTTTTATGTATCCATTTTTTTTTAAACTTTTGTCAATAATTTCTTTTAAATACGTAGCTAGAGGGCTGTTAATACAACTAACTATAATTCTCAAAGGATTCTTCTTTATGAATCTTTAGCAATCCATAAGATCTCGGTACATTTCCGTTTGATACAAGTAATTTGTTTAGATATAATTTATTTAGGTAGGCTGATCTATTTCTGATGTATTTCTTGCTCTTCCACCTAGTTCGAAGTGTACGAGTTTGGTTAGTCATTCTATTCGTAGAATATTTATTAATACTTAAATATGTGTTTTCATCTGATAAAATTTTATTCATTTTTTCAAATTTCAAATTTCAAATATATATATATATATATATTCAATTATAATCCAATAAATTCATTATTACCATATAAATTCTAATTACCTTTATTTTTATGAGTAATTAAAATATGTTTTTTGTGATTTTAATAAATCTAGATATCATACGCTTCCAATTACCTTGTAATGGTGTATATGCTTTAAAATATTGTTTTGAATTTTTAACCACTTATTTTTGTTTATTGTTAGTATAGTTGTCCTACCTTTTACTTTATTTTCCTATGATAGGGAAGCTTACTCTTTACTTGTCCCTCGTACATTAAATTTCTTATCTTTTTCCATAAAAATTGCTACTTTAGGAATTTAGTTTTTTAATGCCTTTTACTCACATAATAATATCAATATTTTAGATGAAATATAAATTACTAACAAATTAACTCCAAATTACATATTATAAAAACGATTAACACTAAAATCATGTTTTGACATATTGCTCTAGTACTAAAAATCTATAATTCAAAATACATATACCATAGATTATCATTATTGACAGTATATATCGGAACACGGTATAAGTACACCTAGGGTCCTTATACACAGAGTATTTTGAGAGGCAATGTTCACAAAATGACGTACATAGATCTAAAATACGAGGGCAAGTCAATAAATTCTTAGAAAAACATAGTAAACATATTTTTTTTATCAATTCATTTTTATTTTTTAACATAGTCTCCTTTCAGCTCGATACACTTGATCCAACGATTCTCCAACTTTTTCAAGCCGTCCAAATAATATGATTTGTCTAACCCTTCAAAATAAACCTCTGTTTCGGCGATGAACTGCTCTCTGGTGGTGAATCTCTTTCTTGCGAACCATTTCTTCAGATTTGGAAACATGAAATAGTCGCAGGTGCCTAAATCTGGCGAATATGTTGGATGGGAAAGCAATTCGTAGCGGAATTCGTTGAATTTGGCCATCGGTGTCGGGCACGTGTGAACCTGTGCATTGTTTTGATGGAAGAGCACTTTCTTCTTCGTCAAATGGTGACGTTTTTTCTTTAAAATGTTGTCGAAACGATCCAATAAGGCTGCGTAGTAATCGCCATTGATCGTTTGCTTCGACAGAAGGTAATCGATATGAATTATACCACGTGCATCCCAAAAAACTATGGCCATCACCTTTTCGGTTGATAGAATTGGTTGCACTGATTCTATTAAACTTGAATAACGCAACCAACTCACTGACTTTATTTTAACTTTGATTATTGCGATCGACTCACTGTGTTTATTGAGACAAGTAAAACTCCGAAACTGCTGTCTATCTGTTCTGCTAACTTTCTGCTCTGCTATCTATCTGCCGCAAGGGTTGCGGAATCGTGATTTTTATACTAATCGCCCCAGATTACTAAAATTTGGATTGGTGGAATAGGTTTTGTTGGCTGGTAGTAGGATTTTCTTTTGCTCTCGGGTTGGTCAAGATTTTGGGGGAGGAAAGGATGTTGACAAGAATCAGTAGAGTGGGAAAGTGAAACTCCAAATTTTTATGACCCTAAGATTTATGGGGGAAACACGCGTCTCAGGCGCCGAGAAGTCGCGGATGCATCGTCGCCACGGGACCACCCAGAATCTACCCCTGAACGTCGCGTGCCGTTTCTTAAATTTTATAATTACGAATTCGCGAGAATCGTTCGCGCCTTGATCGTTAACCTTGGCGTTAATCAGTCTTACGCTTTCCATACATATTGATTTTTATCTCGGAGCGACATTCATGAGGAGATAACGGATTCTTAGTTTTTAAGATGAAAAATAAAAAAGGAAAGAATATAAAATTTTAGAGTTTCGAGGAATTCGAGATCTTTATAAAAGAAAAGAGTCGCGTGAGTCCGCCGGACGTAACATTACGAATCCCGCATATTTTATTGCTGTATCGCCCTCCTCATTCTCCAAAATATCCCAACCACGAACCGCCACCTTTACCATTACTATGGCTGAGCAGTTGGTTATAAGAGCTGACAGCGTCCGCGATTATGTAGAGATATGTATACTTTGAAACCAAAAAGAATTCAAAATCCGGACAAGTGAGAATCAGCGTGATAAAATGTATTTTAAGTCTTTATTCCAAAATATAATATGTTTCAGCACACTTTGGTGCCATACTCAGCAATTACAAAAATCAAAATTTAATTCCTTCCGTATTTAAGGAAAATCACCACAATATTTATAGATTTGATGTTGTACAATCTATCAAAAAATTAATGTATTTTATAGTCAAGTCAAACAAATCAAATTAAAAAATTTTATTATAAAAAACGGTGACTCACTCAGAACAAGAAAGAAATTTGTCTAAAAAAAAAAATAATAGTTTAACAATTTAAATTTCTTAAAACTGGTAAAAATTTTGTTAGATGCATGTTAATCATAGCTCGAAAAAAACAAGACTTACATTATATACAATATATTAAGTAAAACGTGTCGATCAACAAAAAAAATATAAAAGGAAGAAAAGACAACGTCAATATATGAACAAAAGATTAAATAAGTCAAAAAGATAAAACTATTTGGTATCTTTTAATAATTGAATATATATAATATAAGTGTGATGTAAACCCTCCGAATCTGAGAGTAAATTGAGACTATTTTGTTGCATGAGGATATGGAGGCACTCAGATATTAATCATTTATTAAGAAACCGCTTTTCATCCAATATTGTGATATTCTCCAATCAAAGTCGTGTTGATATTCAATCGGTGTTCTGTGATCATTGGATATTAGTATTACGATATGATTTCGATGTTCAGACAATCTAGTTTTAAGTTTTCTTCCTGTCTGTCTAACATATGAAGCTTACAGGATTTACAAGCAATTTTGTATACAACATTTTTTCTCTTTTTAATTTGGAGGATGTGTTTTTGTACTTTAATTAAATTGTTTAATTTATTTAGACTAGTAAAAGCTAATTTAGTGTTAAAAATGTTGCTAATTCTTCTAAATTCCTCCAAAATTTTAGGAATATAAGGAAGCATAAACCAAGAGACAAATTCACTTTTATTTTTCACTTTTGAGTGGATGCGACGATAAAAAATCTGTTGTTTCCGACCCTTATGAATAAGAAATTTTAAACGTGCGTTAATAGTATTAAAAATTAATCAACTGGGCAATCATTTTTTTAATAATGTACTAATAATGTGTTCAAAATTTTTTGATGATATTTAAGGCTCAATAATAAAAACGCTTTATCCGTCATTCCTATTATTATATCTCTTTTTTGTGGGAGTGGATGCGACGCTAAAAAATTAAGGTATGTTCCTGAGTAGACTTATGATACTATATGCCATAACGATATCGTCTACATAACGAAAATAAAATGTGGGTTGGAAACTCAACATCTATGTCCTAGCCTCCACAAATCTCTCATAATTAAATAAGCAACTATTGGAAAGATAGGTACACTCATGGGGTACCAAAATTTTGTTTATAAAACTAATCATCGAAGGAAAAATACGTTGAATTAAATATCAACCGAACTGCCAAAATTAATTCTTCTTTAAAAAGAATTAATTTTTTTGTTTCTTTGATGATCAGTTTGATAAATAAAATTTTGATACCCCCATGAATCTCTCTCTCTCTCTCTCTCCTCCTCCCCCTCCCCCTCTCCCCTTCCCTCCCTCCCTACTTCCCTCCCTCTTAACTCTCTGGTGAGTACACTCATCGTACGTGCTTAATTTTGCTCCGTCCTTTTACGCATATATTTCACCTTTATATTTATTCTTCCGAACGAGAAATCATTCTGGAGGGTGCATCAGCCCTGGGCCAATTCATCGGCGCAATAAAATCCGATCGGCATTAACTATTTGGTCCACGGTGTGTCTTTTCCAGAAAACTGAAAATTTATTTTCATTGATATCATCGGGCACGTGTCTACGGCAGCACTCAGGAAGCGATTACTGCACAAGTCTGCTGAAATCACGTGGTGTAAAGCGTCAGCCGCTTGCTACCTGTCATCGAGAAAGAATTAAAGAAGATCTTTACTTCAGGTATGTCTATCGATGCGACCCAGAAGCAAAGTAAGCGGCAGACCTGAAATAAACGCATCAGATACTGTAATTTGTGCGAAGTGCCATAAGCGCGTTATCAATTTTGCTAAGTGTCCCTCGTGTAATAAGTGTTTCCACGAGTCATGCGGACGTCTATACATTCGCGGTAAGCCAAAGTCTGTGTGTTGTGTGCGCCATCTACCGTCCCTTCTTTCCCCGTGTCTCACCGCCATTAGAAACGCAGTTACGTGCGATTTACCTCTCTCTGCGCTCTATACTCCATCCTCTCTTCGGAACCCCCCGCGAAGACTACCGCCGGCAACAACACCGTCGCTACTATTTTCGGCGAGTTCCGCATCTACCACCCAACTTTCTGTCGTGCCTGCCTTGCCTGCTCGAGCACAGTTAGTCATGGACACGAATCAGCAATTTGCGGAAATATTGGCGGCAATTAAAGGCATTCGTACCGAACTCATTGTTGTCAGCAACGATACCACAGCTATACGTAAAGACCTTTCTGAATTAACATCTGCAGTACATCAAAATACGAGTGTATGTAACGCGCTCAAAGCTGATGTTGCCTATATAAAGCATTCTAATGCCTTTGCTCGACCAACATCTGACATAATAGTAACCGGCACTCCAAATAGATGTTCTTTGAAATTAAATGATATTGTACTCCGAGTGCTTAATCATCTTAAACTGCCCGGCTTGTTCAGCGACGTTCTTAGTGTGCATAAGATCGAATGGAAACGCCCATCGACTTCAAATTCCGTCGCTGTTGGTCGAGCCTTTGTCGCGCAGTGTTTTGCTAACATATGTGTAAGAGCTACTTCCGGAATTATCGGATGAGACTTCCTCTGATAAAGCCATATTTGTGAATGAGTTTTTGCCGTCATCTACATATAAACTGTACAAAAAAGCTAAACTTGCGGCAAAAAATGCAGGTTTTAAGCGCGTTTGGGCAAGAGATGGTAATGTATTCGTTCGTAAAGATGGAGGTATTCCCGAGCTGTTGATTGCGACTGAGCAAGATCTCAATAGTATAATGTGACAATCACAACGTAGTTTTTTGAATAATTGTAAAGCCGTATCGTCGCCTGATACAGCGTTGTCCTTAAAAATCTCGTGTGTTAATGTAAATTCGTTGCGCGCCCATTTACACGATGTGGAAAACGAGCTATCTGACTGCTTGACGCACATCCTTGCAGTTACAGAAACATGGTTGACGCCCCGCATTGATTCTTCGTGCGTAGCTATCAAAAACTATAATCTCGTACGTAATGATCGGGCAATTTTCGCTGACGGACAGACGCGTTATATTCAGGGTGGAGGCGTCGCATGTTATCTTCATAATTCTCTTTCTTACAGTATTTTAGAATGCTCAGTAAATGATAGTATTAATACCCCGGAATATCTCTTTTTGGATATCAAATCTTCTTCGATAAATTTACTATTTATCATTATGTATCGACGTCCTGAGGGTCATCTTTTTGCTGAATTTCTAATAAAGTTTAATTCTCATATTTCTGCATATAAAAATATTATTGTAACTGGTGATTTAAATTGTAACTTGTTAGATAATACTTTTGATTCTAAGTACCTTAAAGACTTTATTTATGACTACTCACTTTTTTCTGTTCCCTTTGGACCAACTCACCACTCTGGTTTCTCATCATCACAAATTGATGTTATGATTGTGGACTCCGGTGTCAAGTAAAAGCTTTTTTACATCCCCAGCTCCTTTCGCGGCGGGTCATTGCCTTATAACAATTTGATATGAATTTGACAACCTAAATTGCGTTCCTCAAATTATTACCTACCGCAACTTTACAAAATGCAATTACTTAGCTTTAGATAGGGATTTCTCTGCATTATTAAAACTTCAGCTTCCTAATCTTTTATCATTAGATCATAGTCACTCCGAAGCTAACCATGAAAATAATGAATGTACGCGTAGTCTTAGTATACTATATGAATGTATCACGGAAGTTTTAAACCGACACGCGCCACTCGTCACTAAACGTATTTTTCATCGCTCGTTACCGTGGTTCACGCCTGATTTAAGAGCTAGAATTAAAGAGCGTGATAAATTGTACCTGCGCGCAAAGCGAATGCGTAATCAGCTTCTTCTAGAACAATATAGAAATATGCGCCGCGATATTAAAAACGCGTTAAAAGCAGCTAAAAATCGCTATTTAGCTGACCTTGTAATACAGCAAACAAGTCCGAACAAACTTTGGTCTTGCCTTCGTAGACTAGGACTTGCAAGCGAATCTGTCCAGTCTGCCCTTCCTCATTTTTCACCTACCATACTTAACCGCCATTTCGCGCAGATATCTTCTACTCATCCGCCGTGTGATCTCACGACTATCAACAATATCATCCAGCGGCCACTAACCATTTCCCATCCAACTTTTACCTTTTCCACAATACAATGTCAAGAAGTTCTTCACAATCTGAATCTAGTTGCGCAGAAGTCGCGTGGGCTTAGCCCTGATCATTTTCCTTTAAAGCATCTTAAACCAATGTTCTCAACCATAGCACCATACTTAACCGCCATTTTCAATCTCTCACTCACAACTGGTCATTTTCCGCCTATCTGGAAAACATCGTACATTATCCCACTAAAGAAAAATGCAAATCCATTAAGCCCTTTCGATACTCGCCCTATTGCAAACCCTCCTCATCTTTCCAAGGTTATCGATTCGCTTATCACCCAATAAATCGCCTTGTACCTGGAGAAAAATCTTATATTACATCCCAGGCAGTGCGGATTCCGAAGATTTCACAGTACTCAAACTGCATTACTGCATCTCATGGATGACGTCCGTTTGGGAATAGATTGTGGGGCAGTTACTATTCTAGTGCTGTTTGATTTCTCGAAGGCTTTCGATACGCTGAATCATACCGTAATCTTGACCAGTCTTCGAGACATAGGGTTCGATGAATCAGCTCTGAGATGGCTTCTCATATCTATCAAATCGTTCTCATAAAATAATTGGTCTAGATGGCCTAACCTCAGACTCCGAATATATTACATCTGGCGTGCCCCAGGGTTCGAGCCTAGGACCGATTTTATTCATTATCGTCATCAATACCTTATTTCCCAGGCTTCACTACTGTCGTGACACAACCATCATCTTTGCTGACGACACGCAATTTTATCTAACGACA
>NW_017304363.1:628386-632927 GCF_001594115.1 Trachymyrmex septentrionalis | reverse complement strand
TCCCCCTCCCTCCTTTCTTCTCCCCCCTTCCTCCCCCTCTCCCTCTCCCTTCCCCCCCCTTTCTCTCTCTCCAATAGTTGCTGATTGAAGGCTAGAACATTTTGAAGATGTTTTTTACCCTTATTTTATTTTCGATATGTAGACGATATCGTTATAGCAGTTCCAAATAACTTCGTTGATTTTACGCTTGAGATCTTTAATTCTTTACATGACAGATTTAAATTTACTCTAAAATTTGGTGACGATAGAATAAATTTTTTGGATATTACCATAAATAATAACAATTTAATTAAATTTGACTGATAACATATGCCTACGTACTCAGGAAGATACCTTAATTTTATATCGTCGCATCCACTCTCACAAAAAAGAAATATAATATAATAATAGGCATGACGGATAGAGCGTTTTTATTATTGAACCCTAAATATCATCTGTCGCGTCGCTGTTAAGATTTTTTCCGGTTTTAAGGTCAATGCATCTAAGCAATTTATCCGGGGATCGGAGATCAGGTTGTACGGTTAAGGATGTTTACTAGAATTGGATAATTGCTCGGAAAGGTAATTTTGATCTATAGTAATTGCGCTAACTTTTGGAAATAGGGCAAAGAATCATGGTTTGAAATGAGAGCTGTTTTAATTTGAAACCTCAATCTCTCTTTTCTCCTTATCTTCGTCCGCCTTTAGTTGACATGAAGGTAGCGCAAAGAAATTATTAATGATTCGAAGGAGTGTCGTAAGACGGGGGCCACGCTATTGGCAGCGACAGTCGTAACAGCCCTTCGAATATAAGACAATTATGAATATTCCGAGGAAGCGATATAAGACGGAGGTCACGCTATTGGCAGCGATAGTCACAACAGCTCCTCGAATACTCGCATATATGTATAGTTTAATAAGAGCAGAGATTCAGATTTCAGCCGATTTAGTTTAGTATTCTCGCGTTTAATAAATAAGACAAAACAAGGAAAAGAAAAGAAAAAACAGTAGGTTACTGACGAAGTGCGAGAATGGTTCTCGTCTTGATTATGTCGGATAAGTTTCATTTTTGCTCTTACGCGCAGGTTCTTTCTCTGCTCGTTCTTGCTTTTGGCAGGTCCTTTTATATTTTGAAAATGAATGTGGGAGTGTCCCTTCAGGACTAATCAATGCTCCTCAAGGTTTGTTAGAACCTATACTCGCGCTTGTTTCCTTAAGATAAGGCAGTAAGGCTCCGTGTACGAGTAAGCCCTACTCCCAGCTCTACAAGTTTAATCTTAAGATAATAGTTGAGAGTTTTAATAATTAAATAATAACGATGTAAAGACTCTTAAATATAACATAAATAAACAAACAGATAAAACGGCGAAAGAAGAGTCATTAGGTTAAAAAACATTTAATTAGTTAAAAATATTAGGCGAAGATACATGAACAGATACGGATCGACGCATATAAATGTATTAATAAATAAAAATGTATAAAAATGTATAAAACATAACAAGTTTCGGCTACGAGATTGAGCCCTCTTCAGATGTAAAGCGCGAGAAAATAAACAATAAGTAAAAAATTAGTAAAAAACAATTCATGTCGCAATTAGCATAAAACGTAAAGGTGTAAAATTCAGATGGATCTCAAAAATACGATTGAGCAATCAAGATGTCCATTATCAAAGCCAGATCGCTAGACAAGACCGAAAAAGAACTTGTAAGGAAAAACAGACTTTAACAATTATAAACGCCGCAATCACGATAAAATCGCACACTTACCAGCAAACCCGAACAAATCAATATGATCCGCCGCACATGCAAAGGTGAACCGTATGTATGTGGTGTGGCAAGACTGCACACACCGAAGCCGGACATGTCGGCGTCGCTCACGACGTGACCGCTCGCTTAAACGGAACACAACGCACTGAGAGAGAAGAGGAGACGGACCGACAAAATCGAAAGTCATACTTTGTTTATGATCGGTAGATACGCTTTGTGGAGATTTTCAGTGTCAGTTTGTAGATTCAGACTATTTTTTTATTTTTTAATATGCAACATTTCAGAGATTAACCGCTTTCTGTAGAAAGGTTCTTCATCAAGGATTTGAACATCGTCCCATTGGAAATAATGATCATGAAGAAATCTATGCTCGGTAATGACGGAGCGGGCAGAAGTTTTGTATCTAATATGGTTACGGTGTTCCGCAATTCTAGTTTTTAATTTTCTGCCCGTTTGCCCGACGTAAGATGCGTCGCAATCATTACATAAAATTTTATAGACGACATTATTCTTCGATGTACGAGGACAAGTATCCTTTTGAACTCTGATGTACTTGCTCATCTTATTGGGGCTGTGGAAAGCTACTCTGATATCGCCTTTATTTTTACGCAATGTTCTGAATTTTTCTGTGTGAGACGGAATGAAGGAGACCGTAAGCCACGAGGTAGATTCCTTAGTAACATCACTATCAGTTACGACGTTATGTACGTTACGTATCTTTTTAATTAAATTTTTTATTCTTTGATTAATGGAGTCAAAAATAAAATCGAGTGGGTAGTCATTTAAGAGTAAGATATTGATAATGAAAGTCAAATTTTTAGTGTGAAATATATTGTCAGATAATAAAAAGGCTCTGTCGACTAACGAGAAGATGGTACCTTTTTTCTGTGTCAAAGGATGATTCGAATGAAAGTTCAGGAATCTACCTGAAAACGTTGGCTTACGGTACCAGTCTAAATAACATCGATTTTCATTAACCGACACGGTAATGTCCAAGAAATTTATTGCATTTCCGCCTCTTTCAACGGTGAACTGTAAGCGCGGATGGAATGAATTGAATTGGTTTAGTAACCTATCGATTTGTGAGGGATGTACCGCCGTACATATGTCGTCAACATATCTATAGTAAAATAATGTGTCAAAGTTCGACGACATCAAGGACACCGTCTCCAATCTCCTCATCACTAGGTCCGCAATTATCGGTGATATTGGAGAGCCCATGGGAGTGCCAAAGCATTGTCTGTAAATCACGTCGTCGAAGGAAAAGAACGTGGAGTCTAAGACGAACTGTATTGCCCCCAAGAACTCTTTCTTAGGTAGGGAGCAATCGCTGGCAATAACATGCCAATGTTCGTTTATGCAGTCAATCGCTACATCAGTTGGCACGTTCGTGAACAAAGAGGTGACATCCAAAAATATTAGTTCATGTGCCCCCATGAAATGTACACTCCTTAATTTCTCGACTAATTCGAAACTATTTTTGACGTTACTGTCGGCTTTCGGAATGGTCTTAAATAATTTATTATGTAAGAACGTGGCCAAAGAATACAGCGGACTGCCCATCGACGACACGATAATTCTCAAAGGACAACCAGGCTTGTGTATCTTTGGCAGTCCATAGGCCCTCGGGAGAGACCCGTCACTACAGTACAACGCTCTGTATTCAGAATCCTTGATATGCCCTCCCGTTTTCCACTTTGTGAGCATAGATCTTAGAGCCGTCGTCAATTTTTTTGTCGGATCTTTTTTGATCCGGACATATGTGTCCGAGTCCCCCAACAACGCAATCATTTCATCCTTATACGCGTTCCTATCGATAGCAACCGTGACGTTGCCCTTGTCCGCACGCGTGATCACAATGTTGGGATGCGCAGACAAATTAGATACAAAACTTCTGCCCGCTCCGTCATTACCGAGCATAGACTTCTTCATGATCATGATTTCCAATGGGACGATGTTCAAATCCTTGATGAAGAACCTTCCTACAGAAAGCGGTTAATCTCTGAAATGTTGCATATTAAAAAACAAAAAAATAGTCTGAATCTACAAACTGACACTGAAAATCTCCACAAAGCGTATCTACCGATCATAAACAAAGTATGACTTTCGATTTTGTCGGCCCGTCTCCTCTTCTCTCTCAGTGCGTTGTGTTCCGTTTAAGCGAGCGGTTACGTCGTGAGCGACGCCGACATGTCCGGCTTCGGTGTGTGCAGTCTTGCCACACCACATACGAGGTGTGATCAAAAAGTAAGGTGACTTTTTGAATTTCGCGCGTTCTGTACACTAATTTAAAAAATTTTTTTTGTCGTGTTGGTACACTCGTCACGATCATATGTTCACAGTTTTGACTATATAGCATGTGTTGTTTTTATGTGAGAGGCATAAAGGTTAGACTCGTGTTTGCGTGCTCGGCGATTTTTTGCTTTTGAAAATAATGGAGCAGAGAGTTTGTATTAATTTTTGTGTAAAAAATGATATTAAGTGTTCAAAAACTCTTGAAATGTTGACAGTAGCGTACGGTGAGTCAACTTTGAGCAAAAAAAATGTTTATAAATGGTATAAGTTATTCCAAGAGGACCGAGAAAATGTTAACGATGAATCTCGCTCTGGACGCCCCAGCACGTCAAAAACCGACGAAAATGTTCAGGAAGTGAAAGAAATTGTGTTGAAAAATCGTCGAATCACGATTAGAGAAATAGCTGATGATCTTAACATATCGTTTGGCTCATGCCAATCAATTTTAACGGATGTTTTGGGTATGACACGTGTGTCAGCGAAATTCGTTCCAAAACTGCGT
>NW_017304363.1:621329-628136 GCF_001594115.1 Trachymyrmex septentrionalis | reverse complement strand
AAGTTCGTTCGAATGTGAAGGTTTTGCTCACAGTTTTCTTTGATTACCATGGCGTTGTGCATCAAGAATTCCTACCACAAGGTCGTACGGTAAACAAGGAGTATTACCTTGAGGTTATGCGGCGTTTGCGTGAATCAATAAGAAAAAAACGTCCGGAAGTGTGGAAAGAAAATTCATGGATTCTGCACCATGATAATGCACCTGCGCACACGTCGTTACTAGTGAGTAGTTTTTTGGCCAAAAACAATATGTACTATCATCATGCCTCAGCCATCGTATTCACCAGACTTGGCCCCCTACGACTTTTTCCTCTTCCCAAAATTGAAAAGGCCCATGAAAGGACGAAGATTTGCGACGATTGAGGAGATTAAGGCTGCATCGCTGGAGGAGCTCAAGGCAATACCCAAAAGTGCATTTCAGAAGTGTTTTGACGACTGGAAAAAGTGCTGGCACAAGTGCATTGTATCAGAAGGGGATTATTTTGAAGGGGATAACATAATTTTGGATGAATAAATGAATATTTTTTTATAAAAATGAAAAGTCACCTTACTTTTTGATCACACCTTGTACATACGATTCACCTTTGCATACTGATTTGTTCGGGTTTGCTTGTTCGGGTAAGTGTGCGATTTTATCGTGATTGCGGCGTTTCTAATTGTTAAAGTCTGTTTTTTCTTACAAGTTCTTTTTCGGTCTTGTCTAGCGATCTGGCTTTGATAATGGACATCTTGATTGCTCAATCGTGTTTTTGAGATCCATCTGAATTTTACACCTTTACGTTTTATACTAATTGCGACATGAATTGTTTTTTACTAATTTTTTACTTATTGTTTATTTTCTCGCGCTTTACATCTGAAGAGGGCTCAATCTCGTAGCCGAAACTTGTTATGTTTTATACATTTTTATACATTTTTATTTATTAATACATTTATATGCGTCGATCCGTATCTGTTCATGTATCTTCGCCTAATATTTTTAACTAATTAAATGTTTTTTAACCTAATGACACTTCTTTCGCCGTTTTATCTGTTTGTTTATTTATGTTTTAATAATTTATAATAAACTGTGTTAGCATAACAACCGCTAGTCTCGGGGAAGGAAAACTAGTTGCAGTAGTGATCCCCGGGGTGGGTGGGTCCCAATCACCACGACACAGCGCGTCCTCGGGTTGCGGATAGAGGAAAAGCCTCGCTATCTCGGTTGAGGATAGAGGTTAGCTGCGAATAAATTGAATAAGCAGTCGCGGACAGCCGATTGGAATGGTCCTCCTGTTTGGGGGTTGGGCGTGGGTTTGATAGGCTCACACCGTGAAACGACTTTATCTAGAAACAACCAAAACTCGCCATGGATTCTTCTGGGGTAAAATTTTCCGGAGGTAAACTAGTCCCCCGTTCGGATCTCCGGGTGGGGACTACCTCGGGGAACTCATGTCGTATAAAGTCAAAACACGGGAGAGACATCAAAGTGGGTACGTGGAACGTCCGAAGTCTTTACAGACCTGGGGCGTTTCAATCGATGGTCGGGGAGGTCGAAAGGTACGGGGTAGAAGTTGTCGCGTTGCAAGAAACAAGATGGGCCGGGGAGGGTTCGCTTAATGCGGGTTCGTACACGCTTCACTATGGAGGGTCGGAGATCCATAGTCTTGGCATCGGTTTTATGATTAATAGGAAAATCTTATCCGCGGTAAAAGACATTAAATTTATAAACGAAAGATTAGGATTGCTCGTTGTGCAGGGCCGATGGTACAAGATCGCGATAATCAACGTACACGCGCCGACGGAAGATAAAGATGGCGAAATTAAAGACGGGTTCTACGAAGAACTCGAACACCTCGTGGATCAATTACCGAACGATTACATGAAAATAGTCGTGGGAGATTTTAACGCGAAAATCGGTAAAGAGGACATTTTTAGACCAACGATCGGGCTCGAAAGTTTGCACGAGGAAAGTAACGATAACGGAGTGAGGGTAATTAACTTTGCGACCGGCAAAAATCTTATCGTCAAAAGCACGTATTTTAAACACAAAAATATCCATAAACAAACTTGGATTTCCCCGGATGGAGGCACGCGTAACCAAATTGATCACGTTCTTGCAGATAAACGGCGTCACACGAACGTACTCGATGTCAGGTCTTATAGGGGGGCGGATTGCGACTCGGATCACCTCTTTGTAATTGCCAAAATCAGGGAACGTCTTTCGCTAAACAAAACTAACGGGCAGTTGTTTGGAACTAAACGTCTAAATGTACAAGGTTTGATCGAGGGAGAAAACGGAATAAAATACGCGGTCGAAGTAACGAATAGACTCGCGGCTTCAAAGGAAATAGATGAATCGGATGATAACACGGTTGATAAACACTGGGAAAACGTACGAGACGCGATAGTAAAATCGGCGGAGGCCACGGTTGGTTTTTGTAAAAGGAACAAAAACAAGCCGTGGTTTGACGAAGAATGCGTAAAAATTGTTAAAGTACGAAACGAAGCGCGCATCACGTGGTTGGCTCAAAATACGAAGGAAACTCGGGATCAGTTTCTTAAGATTAGGCAAGAGGCTCATAATATGTTTAAAATTAAGAAGCGTCAATACTTAAAACGTAAAATTGAAGAAATAGATGAAAATTGTAAAAGCAGTAACGTACGAGGCACGTACATGGGGATAAATAATTTTAGAAAGGGATTCCAAGCTAGGACGGAAATGGTGAAAGATGAGAACGATAATTTAGTTACGGATACAACGGCAGTTTTAAACACATGGAAAAATTATTTTGATCGGTTATTGAATGTCGAATCTGAAAACGACCGGGAAATAGAGAATTTTGAGTATCACACGGCTGAACCTAGGATTAACGAACCGACAATTTCAGAAGTAGAAAGCGCGATTAAAAAATTAAAAAATCACAAAGCACCGGGTAATGACTTGATTCCGGCGGAACTGATTAAATGGGGGGGAAGTAGATTGATAGAAGAAATTCAGAAATTAATTATCTTAATATGGAATAAAGAAGCATTGCCGGAACAATGGAAAGATTCAATTATAATCCCGATTTTCAAAAAGGGGGACAAAATGAGTTGTAATAATTACCGGGGTATCTCACTTTTACCTACATGCTATAAAATTCTGTCGAATATTTTATTAATGAGGCTTGTACCATATGCAGATGAGATAATTGGAGATCATCAATGCGGCTTTAGGAGAAATAGATCGACTGCGGACCAAATCTTTACTATTCGGCAAATCTTGGAGAAAAAATGGGAATTCGACCAATCGGTACATCAACTTTACATTGATTTTAAAAAAGCGTATGATTCGATAAAACGGGAGAAAATGTATGAAATTTTAACTCGGTGGGGGATACCCAAAAAATTGGCTAACTTAGTCCAAGTTTGTTTAAAAGATACCAGAGGTAGAGTAAGAATAGGTAATCAAATGTCGGAAACTTTTAATATTCATAGCGGATTAAAGCAGGGGGATGCATTGTCACCTCTTCTGTTTAATCTAGTATTGGAATATGCTATTAAAGAAATGCAGAAGAGTAATGATGGTTTGCAGTTGAACGGTACAACACAAATATTAACATATGCGGACGATATTGCTTTGTTGGGAGATAATAAAGAAACACTAATAAATAACGCTAAAATTCTATTAGATAAAACGAAAGAACTGGGGCTGCAAATAAACGTTGAAAAAACTAAATATATGGTCACTGATAGAATTCAGAATATTCATAATAACGGAAACCTGGTCGTCTGTGATAAAATTTTTGAACGGGTTAGCAATTTTAAGTATTTAGGATCGATTTTAAACCAAACTAATGAAATAAGAGAAGAGCTCAAGAGAAGAATTAATTTGGGGAATGCGTGCTTCTATTCGGTTAAGAAACTACTCGGTTCGCGGATATTGTCTAGGCGCTTAAAAATTAGAATTTACAGAACGATTATTTTACCGGTAGTCCTTTATGGCAGCGAAGCGTGGTCACTTACATTACAAGACGAGAAAAGATTTAGGGCTTTCGAAAATAAAGTACTTCGAAAAATCATCGGGGCAAAACGCGATGAGGAAACGGGCGAATGGAGAAAATTACACAACGCAGAATTACATCAATTATATAATAGTCCGGATATTATTAATGTCATAAAATCGCGTCGATTAAGATGGGCAGGTCACGCGGCGCGTATGGATGAGAATCGAATTGCATATAAAGTACTAATTGGTAAACCGGATGGGAAAAGACCATTGGGTAGACCAAGACGTAGATGGGAAGATAATATTAGAATGGACCTTAACGAAATGGGGTACGAGGGTCACAAATGGAGGGATCTGGCTCAGGGACGGGAACAGTGGCGGGATTTGGTATTTGCGGCAATGAGCTTTCGAGTTCCTAACGCCTAATAATAATAATAATAATTTATAATAAAAATTTGGTTTTACTTAACTAACATCCTTATGCGAGGCGAAGTAATGATATATTCTAAATTTTAAATTGGTTTTAATTTTATAGAGAAAAAGAAAAAAGGAAAGAAAAAAAGAAAAAGAAAAATATTCATCCTCGTATTCGGGATGTCTTAATACATACTACTCGTATTATTTAATATATAATGCTACTTAATATATAATACTACTTAATTATTAGGCATATATGTTATTGTTTAATTATTATTTTAGAAAAAGGAACCTTCAAAAGAAAAGGGAAAATTGTAGAATAGATATTCTTTAACTATGTGACGCGTGAACTATCTGTTGGTTTGAATATTTAAATAAAAGAACGAAATATGCCCTGCTATAAAAGAAAAAAGAATTTTACAATATAAAAAATATAATAAAGTTTCGAAAGAAAGATAAAGTAGGGACAAAATATCAAAACCAAGACGAAATACTAAACTAGAGATAACATAAAAGTAAGGTATAAATCGTATATTTATAAGGAAAGAGAGAATTTTATCGGGATGTAACACATCAAAAAAATTTTGAGCACATTATTAGTACATTATTAAAAAAATGATTGTCCAGTTGATTAATTTTTAATACTATTAACGCACGTTTAAAATTTCTTATTCATAAGGGTCGGAAACAACAGATTGAATCAAAAGTGAAAAATAAAAGTGAATTTGTCTCTTGGTTTATGCTTCCTTATATTCCTAAAATTTTGGAGGAATTTAGGAGAATTAGCAACATTTTTAACACTAAATTAGCTTTTACTAGTCTAAATAAATTAAACAATTTAATTAAAGTACAAAAACACATCCTCCAAATTAAAAAGAGAAAAAATGTTGTATACAAAATTGCTTGTAAATCCTGTAAGCTTCATATGTTAGACAGACAGGAAGAAAACTTAAAACTAGATTGTCTGAACATCGAAATCATATCGTAATACTAATATCCAATGATCACAGAACACCGATTGAATATCAACACGACTTTGATTGGAGAATATCACAATATTGGATGAAAAGCGGTTTCTTAATAAATGATTAATATCTGAGTGCCTTCATATCCTCATGCAACAAAATAGTCTCAATTTACTCTCAGATTCGGAGGGTTTACATCACACTTATATTATATATATTCAATTATTAAAAGATACCAAATAGTTTTATCTTTTTGACTTATTTAATCTTTTGTTCATATATTGACGTTGTCTTTTCTTCCTTTTATATTTTCTTTGTTGACCAACACGTTTTATTTAATATATTGTATATAATGTAACAGTCTTGTTTTTTTTTAGCTACGATTAACATGCGTCTAACAAAATGTTTATTAGTTTTAAGAAATTTAAATTGTTAAATTATTTTTTTTATCCAATGTTTGGACAAATTTTTTTTCTTGTTCTGGATGAGTTATCGTTTTTTTATAATAATATTTTTTAATTTGGCTTTTGTTTGACTTGATTATGAAAATTATGAAATACATTATTTTTTTATAGACATTTTTTATATACATTAATTTTTTGTAATAGATTGTACAACATCAAATCTGTAAATCTGATGGTGATTTTCCTTAGACACGCAAAAAATTAAATTTTAATTTTTGCAATCGCTGAAGATGGCAAGTATGCTGAAACATACTATATTTTGGAATAAAGACTTAAAATCACATTGTGTGTAATTACCATGCTGATTCTCACTTACCCGGATTTTGAATTCTTTTTAGTTTTAAATTTAGAGGATCCCTAAGAAGATTACATAAGATTACGTAAGAAGAGTATTATTACTATTTGTATATTTTGAGTAGAATCTTTTGTTAATTTCGTGAAAGAATGGCACGCTCTCTCGTGCCTGGCGCTCAATTATTGGTATTAAGAGTCAGGAACCTGTGAAATTTGTAAGGCTATCTAATGTATTGTCGATTCTAATTGTAAGTCTTAAATTATGATTATTGGCGAAAACTGTAAAGAAGAACGATTGCAAACGTTCGACGAAGTTGCACCACGCGTGAGTGCGATCGCATCATATACTGTGAATAAGAGTATATACTTTTCTACTTATAATATATAAATTTAAACTAATAAAACAGTAGTTATCCTACTCATCAACCAATTGAATGTAATTTATTGAAAATCCCAGAATCCAAATCTCATTCAATTGCTTGACGAAGATTATGAATCGTTTTTATCTGTAGAATTCGCTGAATGTTTTAAATAAGTCCAACTTTGGTATCCCTAAAAAGAATGTTCAAAGACTGTCCATATGATACCACTGTATGTATGTCTTTAAAACATCCTAAAGATGTTCGAGAAGATAATATTAAAAAATAATAATAATATTTAAAAAATATAATAATAAAAATATAATAATAAATATAAATATA
>NW_017304363.1:605096-620954 GCF_001594115.1 Trachymyrmex septentrionalis | reverse complement strand
ATATAAATATAAATATAAATATAAATAATAAATATAATAATATAATAATAAAAATATAATAATATTAAAAAATAATATTATAATGGGAAGATAATATTAGAATGGACCTTAACGAAATGGGTACGAGGGTCACAAATGGAGGGATCTTGTTCAGGGACGGGAACAGTGGCGAGATTTGGTATTTGCAGCAATGAGCTTTCGAGTTCCTAACGCCTAATAATATAATAATAATAATAATAATAAAGATGTTCGAGAATCTACAAGAGTGAATCAAATATAAACTGGAATTTTTTTTTTAATTTATTGAAACACTATAAAAATATAAACGTACGAAGTTATTTCTTTACATAATCTCCAGACTTAGAAATATATTTTTCCCAACGAATAGGTAGTTTTTTATCCCGCTATCGTAAAATATATGTGAAAATTAATGATAATAAAGGTAGTTGTAACACACCAGTCAATCACGCACAAACGCTTTGACAGTAACATTATCATCAAATCTCTATCCTCCAAGTGCTTCTTTTAGTGGTACATACAAATAATAATTGCAGGGCGATAAGTCCGGACTATAAAGGAGGATGTTCTAGTATAATCCAGAAAAAAATTCTCAATTTTTTGTCGAGTTTGGGCAGGTGTATAGAGCTGAGCATTGTCATGCAACAGGATTATGTTTCGTATTGGAAATTCGCATCTTTTCCGACGAGTTTTATTTTGTCCAAAAGACAGTAGTACGACGTTCATGGAAAAAATCAATGTGCAAAACCCTTTTGAAATAAAAAATACAGTTGCAAGAACCTTTCCAGCTAAGAACCAACGTCGGTGACCTTTATTTTCAACTGCTTCTCGTCCTTCTAATAATTGTTTGTGCCACGCGTACACTTGAGTCTTCTTAAGGTGTTGTCCCCGAACTGTGCCTTAAGCCTTCTTAAAATTTTGGATAGTTTTACGTCCTCTCTCGTAAAAAAACTTGATAATATCCCGTTGCACAACGATGAGAATCTCTTGCTCTGACATCATGATACTCACTAAAGGAGCGGTAGTGTGGGGTCCTCTACGGGGGATCTCCTTCAGACATCCCTATCTGTAACACTTAGAAGCCGCACCCCTCTCCGCTCACCTCACGAGGCATACAAAAAAAATTCCGGTTTATATTTAATTCATCCTTGTAATTCGATGTTTAAAATGTGTACAAAATGTCCAATATGTACATTTGTAATACGTTTTTAAAACGTTATTGTACTTGGGGACAAACCAAACGTGAACAATTTTATAAGAACATAAAAATTTATTTTCAGTTTTTAATTAATTTAAAACCATTATATAAAAAATGATGTAAATTAAATGAAAATTTAAGACTTATTTAAAGAAACCGTCTAAATCTATCTCGTATTTAACTAAAAATATGTCATTATTGAATAAAGTTACATAAGCATAATGTATAATATTATACCCTTAATTTTAATGTAATTTATATTTTTACTCATCAATTAAAAGGTTTTAATTCATTTTTTCGATAGATTTTAGATCTCACAAGGGGAACTCCAGAAATAATACCCTTGGATTTAAATGCCAATCTTTTTGGTAATTACAGGTTAGAAAAGAAATTTCGTGTTCGGCGATTTTTCCACATAGGCTTTAGTTTTCGAATATTGAGCATCTCGGAAATTAAGCGTTTTTTATAGCAAGGCTCTTTATCTAAAATTTTAACCTTGTCCCATTGGAAATCATGATCATACTGTAGCCTGTGCTCCGTTGTGACAGAACGGACAGAAATGTTATGTCTAATATGATTACGATGTTCAGTAATTCTGGTTTTTAATTGTCTACCCGTCTGTCCAACGTACGACGCATCACAATTATTGCACGATATCTTATAGACTATATTGCTTTTAGATGTATGGGGATAAATATCCTTTCTATACTTTGATATATAATATTTACCCATTTTATTAGGACTATGGAAAGAAACTCTGATGTCGGTTTTATTAAATCGCTTAAACTTTAAATAACAAATCAAAGGACTCTTTCTATACAAAACAAATAATAATAAGTAACGGGCAAAGTAAGAGTCGACACATTTCTTTGAAATTAACAAAATAATATATTACGATTAATAGAGGCAAAATTACATAAAGCAAAAATAAAATCAAAATTAAGAAAATAATTACAAGTTATAAGTTTCGGCTATCGAATTGAACCCTCTTCAGAAATTAACATAACGAAAAAATCGTAGAATAAAATCAATTATCGCAAATGATCGCATATTCAAAACATTCACAGTTCGGGTGAGTGTTGATGTAGATGTACAGTTCGACATTATTTCCGTACGATTAAACAGTCAAATGTATTAAAAATATCTTGGCAAAGGTCTAATTGATAAAAAAGATAAATTAAAAACTTACCACAAAAAGATCTACGCGTAAATAAATTAACATACCGGAAATCTAATAAAAAATAATAAAAACTCACCAGAAATAATGTATAAAAAAATTCAAACTAGCGTGTCCAAAAAGGAATAAAAAACTTTTGGAATATGTACAGAAAGAAGGAACGCAGATGTGTAAGACAGACATTACGTGTCGATTATTATGTACGTTCAGTAGTGCGGATCAACACAGACTGAGAGAGGAGACGGACTGTTAGTATCAGAAAGTCAAACTTTATTTATGATGGGAATATAAGCCATGTGGAGGCCATCGGTGTCAGTTTGTAAATGGAGACTATTCTTTTGCTTCTTGATATTAAGGATCTCGGAAACCAAACGTCTCTGATAGCAAGGTTCTTCGTCTAAAATTACGACTTCATTCCATTGGAATTCGTGATCAAGCTGTCTCCTATGCTCCGTTATGACAGAACAGCCAAAAGTATTGTATCTAATGTGATTGCAATGTTCAGCAATCCTAGTTTTTAATTTCCTGCTGGTCTGTCCAACGTATGACGCATCACAATTATTACACGAAATCTTGTAGACCACATTGCTCTTTGATGTGGACAAATATCTTTCTGTATTTTAATGTATTTGCTCAATTTATTGGGACTACGGAAAGATACCCTGATGTGGTTTTTATTGAAACGTTTGAACTTTTCCGTGTGGAAAGGGATAAATAGTACCGTAAGCCAAGAAACAGATTCATTCGTCCCGACATTGTCAACCAAAACTCTATGTGTTATGTGTCTATTTCTAATTAAATTTTTTATACGTTGATTGACTGTGTCAAAAATGAAGATCAGTGGATAGTCTCATTGTCTAAAATGTTGATAATAAACCTCATCAATTCTGTGTATGAAACCTAAAGTCAGAAAGTAAAAAAGCTCTGTCAACTAGCGAAAAAATTGTACCTTTTTTCTGTGCAATTGGGTGATTCGAGTTAAAATTTAAAAATATCCCTGAAAAAGTAGGCTTACGATACCAATCGAAAATAAAACGATTCTTATAGATAGATATAGTGATGTCAAGAATATTCATTTTATCTCCCCCCACTTCTGTAGTGAATTGGAGACACGGATGAAATGAATTGAATTGTTGTAGTAAAATGTTTATTTTAGAGGACGAAACCGTGGTATAAATGTCATCGATATATCTATAATAAAATAAAATATCCAAATTTAACGACATCAAGGACACTGTCTCTAATCTCCTCATTACTAGGTCCGCAATTATAGGTGATAAAGGAGAGCCCATGGGGAGGAGGGGGTATATCATAGCACAATCGTTCGTTTAAAGAGTAATAAAATGCAAGACACTTATTTCTAAATGACATCAAGTATCGGAGATAAATTTAGAAATTTAAATAATTGAGAATGCAAATATTGATGTACTTAGCGTCACTAATCAAAATCTAAGAGAAACGTATTAATAAGCATAAGAATAAAGATTAATAAAATGTGAGTATTATAAAATAAATGTTTAGTAAGTTTAATCTGGCTTTACAAAGAAACATAAATATTATTATAATGACAGCGTAAGAAATAATAGCACGAATATGACCAAAATGTCATAAATACAAGTAAAATATCTGTTATGTCCAAAACCTTAAAATGAGGTTAAAGAGATAAGAAAGGGAAATGGAGAGGGTGTGGAAGGATGGCTAGACTCAATCTCACAGGTATACGCAGAGAGGCGAACCCCTGTGAGTCGTACGCACCCTTTTCGGTCCCGGAATGCGGGTCAACGTCTCGAAAGGACGCTATGATGCCTGTTCCTGAGGGACGGTGCGAACGTCGGTCCTACTTTTTGGGTCAAGAAACTTAATCCTTTTGGGACCCGGGACTGGGCCTTGTGCGATCTTAAGAATTAGAGGGAGGAATGAAGCGAGGGGTAAAAAAAAGGGTGAAAAGCCTGGGATTTTTAATTACAATTAATTAACATTTATTTAATTTATGGATACAGACGTTACTAGATTACAATTACATAACTATCTTTCGGAAGTATTGTGTGTGTGTATGTGTGTGTGTGTGTGTGTGTGTGTGCGTGCGTGCGTGTGTGCGTGCGTGTGTGTGTGTGTGTGTGTGTGTGTGTGTGTGTGTGTGTGTGTTCGCGCGCGTGTTTGAGGAGGGCGGGTGTACGTTCGGAAGGAATAACAAACTTACTTTTGATCCACGGGATCCCGGATTAATGTTACCTGGCTAGCAGGGCCGCTGTCCACGCAAGAGCCCCAAGAAGGTGGTCCAATGATTGGTGGCATGATGACACGGAAAATGTACTGGCGTGACGCGAACTGACTCTCTTGCAGTTGATGCGGATCGATTATTCTGACTATGCTGAGTACTCAGACTGCATCTCTTGCAACCAACGCGGATCGCGGACTATCCTGACTATTCCAAGTACTCCGACTAACTCTTTTGCAACTGAAGCGTATCGAATATCCCATCTATTCTGCGTACTCGGACTGACTCTGTGCTTCCACGGGGCTTCTATTTATATCTCGAAAAAAATGGGGCGTAGTACCCTTTATCTGGGATGCAATAGTTGCAACGTCTCGCGTGATTTACGATGTTTATAACGTCCTGCCGTTGTTGATCTAAAGTGCATCGTTTAAGGATTTTTAGAAGAAATGATTTATGTTTTTCTCTAAAAGCCAAGATTGCTCCAGAGGAATTTGTTATTCTCGCGGAAAATGTGATTAGGTAAACAGGCGATTATTGTCCACAAGTACTTTTACGTACCGGGCAACCATTATCAGTCGCGAGTCCGATTTTAGATAACGTTACCGTGGAAAGTTATCTATGCGTTTTACGATTTTTTAAAACGCGACGTAGCACTTGTTTTCCTAAGGTGAAATTGTCATTCCGACGATAAGACTTAATTTTTGTTATAACGTGGTTTCGATACATTTACGCATTCTTGTCCGCATTAAAATTGTTATTCCTTCCTGGTTGATTAGCGTTTTACGAACTTCGCGGAGTCCGCTCAGTCACTCTCTTTAGACCCATTAAACCGTTATCAGCGCGCTCCACTCGAATCTCATAGGCGCTGCCCGGAGCCGCGACGTGCGGCCAAATCTTTCGAAAGAAAGAATCGAAACGTCTATAGGATGTAACATATCATTAGTCATGTTAACAACATTATCCGATCCATTAAGCGAAGTAGCACAGCAATTCGTGGTGGTGTATGCCAACAAAACAACAAGTTGTAATGAATGCTTAAAGATTCTTGTAAATACTCATCCGTGAATATTCATCCAGTACGTCCGAATTTAACTAGGGAGGAAATTTAACTTAACTCCCATGCATTTTTCCAATGCAAGAAATGTATAAAAGTTAAAGCATGCCAGTAATGATGTCCCAGTGGTGGAGGAATTCTCAAGATCATTAAAGCTATTGGCAACAGAACTTACCGGCCGTTATCCAGCGTAAAGTAATGTTGCTTGTAATGCAACTTTCCAGCGTAAAGCAACTTTCCTTGTAACGCAATTTTCCTTATAACGCAACTTGTAACGCAACTTTAAAAGGAACTTTCCAGCATACGTGCACGCACCGATAACTGAAAAGAATATAGCCGAAAACTGAGAACAATAGGCCAACAGAACGCCGTGCACGGAGACAAGGACGAATGAGGGTAATTGCAACGGAAAACGCTGTACAAATGCTGAACAACACCGCCAAAGCGCCAAGTGCCATCGCCAATCACGCGTACACGCGTGTGCGCGAACTCGCGCTCCATGCGCGAACTTTAAGTCAAAGCAAACTCGTAACAATACGTACCATCCTAACTATTATCTAGCTATTAACTAATAATTGTATTTCACTCCTCTATTCTAATTTTTATTATCCAATTATCAATATATATATTGACTTTTCGTTCAGACATGTGGATATAATAATTAACACCAAAAAAACGTAAATTTACATTTAATTACACATAATATAAATGTATTAAAATGTCAATAACATTAAATAATATACGAGGATACGTCAATAAGTTCTTAGAAAATCTGTCAGAGGACACTCGCAGTGTCATGTCACATTACTTTTTGACAAGTAGCATCTTTCAGCTGATTACTGTCTAATTTTAAGCGGAAATTTCATCGCGTGGATTTATTTCTAGAGACGATTAAAGCGAACAACCTTTGTATTTTTTGCAAAATGGAAAAAAACGAGTTTCGTGCAGTGATCAAACATATATATGAAAGGTTTAACGCCGAAAGTAATCAAAGCCGAGTTGGATAATGTTCATAGCACATTTGCACCAGCGACTGTATACAATTGAGTGAATGAATTTAAACGTGATCGTACATCCACATGTAATACACCTCGTTCGAGACGTCCAATTGAGGCTGCTACGCCAGAAATCATCGATAAAGTCCACGATATTGTTTTGACTGATCGACGAGTGAAAGTGCGCGAACTTATTGAGGCCATCAGCCGGAACATTATCATATATAAGTCCAGGATATGGTGGTAGGGCGTCTGATAAATTCATTTTTATGAAATCTGGCCTATTAGAAAATGACTGGTAGTGAAGACACGATTATAGTGGACATGGAATTTCTAATTGAATATGAATGTGCGTCACATAATATTGAACTTATTCAGCCATCATTTTTACGAGCTAAGAAACAGTTGTTGCACGAAGAGGCTGAACAAAGTAGGAATGTAGCTGCAGCGAGGGTTCACATTGAACGAGTTAACCAAAGAATCAAAATCTTTAAATTTTTTTAAAATCGTTTTCCATAGAATTTGATTGCTTATGCGGGTAATATATTTATTATTGCATGTGCTTTAGTTAATATATCTAGTCCAATCCTATTTTCTGATAAATTTCACATGGCATATCACATGGCACAGTGATTTCAATTTTGCACGAATAATTGGGTATGAAAAAGCTATCGGCAAGATAGCATATTAACGCATTTTTATTTTCAAGTATTTCGAAACGTTACTAAGGTACACTTTAGCATTTAATTACACCTACTTCTTTATTTTTCTTAAACTTAAACATATTATCACACGAATATATGTATTTTTGACTGCTGTTTGCTATTCAACATTTTATTTGACTGTACGAGTATATATACGTATTTTAAGTTATGCAAATAATAGCATGGCATTTTGCTAATAGTAGCCCTTTGTGCTTATTAATTATATCGCGACCTCTTTTTTAAGATTTTCATATCACATAATAATTATTTGAAAATTGATTGCAGCTTTATTATTTGTTAATCTATAGTTTATATTACATATACTTTTAGTACTTAGATTTATATTTTATATATGTTTTTAGTACTTAGATTTTTAGTATTGAGCAGCTATGCAGAAGTTATGTGTACGTATATATATTTTATTATTATTATTATTAGGCGTTAGGAACTCGAAAGCTCATTGCCGCAAATACCAAATCCCGCCACTGTTCCCGTCCTTGAGCAAGATCCCTCCATTTGTGACCCTCGTACCCCATTTCGTTAAGGTCCTTTCCATTCTAATATTATCTTCCCATCTACGTCTTGGTCTACCCAATGGTCTTTTCCCATCCGGTTTACCCCCCAATTAGTATTTTATACGCAGTTCGATTCTCATCCATACGCGCCGCGTGACCTGCCCATCTTAATCGATGCGATTTTATGACATTAATAATATCCGGACTATTATATAATTGATGTAATTCTGCGTTGTGTAATTTTCTCCATTCGCCCGTTTCCTCATCGCGTTTTGCCCCGATGATTTTTCGAAGTACTTTATTTTCGAAAGCCCTAAATCTTTTCTCGTCTTGTAATGTAAGTGACCACGCTTCGCTGCCATAAAGGACTACCGGTAAAATAATCGTTCTGTAAATTCTAATTTTTAAGCGCCTAGACAATATCCGCGAACCGAGTAGTTTCTTAACCGAATAGAAGCACGCATTCCCCAAATTAATTCTTCTCTTGAGCTCTTCTCTTATTTCATTAGTTTGGTTTAAAATCGATCCTAAATACTTAAAATTGCTAACCCGTTCAAAAATTTTATCACAGACGACCAGGTTTCCGTTATTATGAATATTCTGAATTCTATCAGTGACCATATATTTAGTTTTTTCAACGTTTATTTGCAGCCCCAGTTCTTTCGTTTTATCTAATAGAATTTTAGCGTTATTTATTAGTGTTTCTTTATTATCTCCCAACAAAGCAATATCGTCCGCATATGTTAATATTTGTGTTGTACCGTTCAACTGCAAACCATCATTACTCTTCTGCATTTCTTTAATAGCATATTCCAATACTAGATTAAACAGAAGAGGTGACAATGCATCCCCCTGCTTTAATCCGCTATGAATATTAAAAGTTTCCGACATTTGATTACCTATTCTTACTCTACCTCTGGTATCTTTTAAACAAACTTGGACTAAGTTAGCCAATTTTTTGGGTATCCCCCACCGAGTTAAAATTTCATACATTTTCTCCCGTTTTATCGAATCATACGCTTTTTTAAAATCAATGTAAAGTTGATGTACCGATTGGTCGAATTCCCATTTTTTCTCCAAGATTTGCCGAATAGTAAAGATTTGGTCCGCAGTCGATCTATTTCTCCTAAAGCCGCATTGATGATCTCCAATTATCTCATCTGCATATGGTACAAGCCTCATTAATAAAATATTCGACAGAATTTTATAGCATGTAGGTAAAAGTGAGATACCCCGGTAATTATTACAACTCATTTTGTCCCCCTTTTTGAAAATCGGGATTATAATTGAATCTTTCCATTGTTCCGGCAATGCTTCTTTATTCCATATTAAGATAATTAATTTCTGAATTTCTTCTATCAATCTACTTCCCCCCCATTTAATCAGTTCCGCCGGAATCAAGTCATTACCCGGTGCTTTGTGATTTTTTAATTTTTTAATCGCGCTTTCTACTTCTGAAATTGTCGGTTCGTTAATCCTAGGTTCAGCCGTGTGATACTCAAAATTCTCTATTTCCCGGTCGTTTTCAGATTCGACATTCAATAACCGATCAAAATAATTTTTCCATGTGTTTAAAACTGCCGTTGTATCCGTAACTAAATTATCGTTCTCATCTTTCACCATTTCCGTCCTAGCTTGGAATCCCTTTCTAAAATTATTTATCCCCATGTACGTGCCTCGTACGTTACTGCTTTTACAATTTTCATCTATTTTTTCAATTTTACGTTTTAAGTATTGACGCTTCTTAATTTTAAACATATTATGAGCCTCTTGCCTAATCTTAAGAAACTGATCCCGAGTTTCCTTGCTTATTCAATTTATTCGCAGCTAACCTCTATCCTCAACCGAGATAGCGAGGCTTTTCCTCTATCCGCAACCCGAGGACGCGCTGTGTCGTGGTGATTGGGACCCACCCACCCCGGGGATCACTACTGCAACTAGTTTTCCTTCCCCGAGACTAACAGTTGTTATGCTAACACAGACGTATATATATTTATTTGCATATATTCTAAAATATTTTTTGTTAATTTTGTAATCAAACACTGTGTTTTTTTTCATTAATGCAATGTCACTATATTTTTATAAATAATATTTTATATAATAAATGTTTGGTAACTTTAGTTTAGAATCGATTGAACAACACTTTGAAGAACGTAATCGTTAAGTTTTAAATTTTAATTTTAATTATTAATCAAGTTATTTTATAAAATGTAAATGGGGGCCGTAATATCACGATCTCTTCTCATTCATATCAGACTGTTTATACAAAAAAAAGATAAATATCCTATTTATAAAAGATTACCTTCAATGGCCTTGACCATGATATATATTGTCATGATCTCGAGTAACCTTTAGAAGATTTCAGCCTCGTTATTTGTTGAAAATTATTTACAAATGAAATTGACAATATAAATGTGTGTTTAACTGTAATATAATTTAAATTGTAACTATTACAAATAACTCAATATGAGTTTCTTTTTACATGAAACGGGATCTACATCCCTTTGTTTAGAAGCGTCCAACTATCTATGTGAAGCTAGATTTATTCCATCTCCCCCCCCCCCCTCCCCTGGTCTGTGAAATGACTTTTCGTGAAAAGGAAGTTTTATTCTACCTCACACCTGCCAAGAAGCGGCAGATTTTCCAGGCGAAGCAAAGTTCACTCCCTTCTGCTTAGAAACATACGACTTTTCACGCGAAGCGTGAAACCCCACCCCCTAGGGCCATTCAACTTTCTAGGTAGAAGGGTGTGATGCATAGATCTCGTTTCGCGTAGAAAATCTGAGATGAGGAGTGAGGAAGGAGGGGTGGGATAGACTAGCCTTCATTTCACACGAAAAATTGTACGTATCATAATCCTTCATATCATTTGATTTATAGAGATAATTTTTTACATTTCATGATTATAACTTTTAAATAAACAATGAGCGCCTGCTAAATCCTTTTGAAGATCAATAGTAATGCTGTGGGAATTCTAACTCGGGAACTCCAAGGGGAATGCGGGGCGCGGGGTATTCTTCGGAGGAGGGGGTATGACGTCATACAGAGTGGCAATAAAACGTTACAGATTTTGTGGACTGCAGTCACGTACAAAACAACAAAAAACATCAAAAAAAGAGGAATATTGTCATAAACAAAAAAACAATACAAAAAACAAATGGTTATAAAACGAAAAATGTTACAAAGACTTCGCTGGTATATGCTCCAACCCTTTTTCGGCCAAGATATGGCATAATTGTAATTTTTCTAGAAACAACATTTATTAATTATTTTAAATAAATACGACTAAGTTTCATAATTAATCGATTGAGTGCCAACATCTGACTCCTATCGAAATCGATGATATTGAAACGCAATGTCTCCCTCCCTTGATAAAAGAGAGATCGTTTATCCTTTTTTTTGGGAGAAGACATAACAATTGAATTGAATGTTTGATGTTTTTGTAATATGTTTCAAGATTAGTAGAAGTAAAGTACGTGTAAATGTAAGTGAAACTCGATAGAATTGTATTTTCATAAATTCTTATGAAGGTAGAAACATGTCTAAGATAAGTACATAAAGATTGATCACGATAGAAATGATTAATATTTCGAGCGTCGACATATGGCTGCTATTAAAAAATAATACTTGTGTTTTTATACGTATATGAAACAAAAGGAATTGAAACACTTTAAGTGAAATCTTGAAGTAAAACTCTAGAATTTTAAAATTTCTTAAGTTTATGACGATATAACTTTGAAGCATTCCTAAAAAAAAATTAGAAAAAACGATATCTACTCCGGTTAAAGAGAAGAGTTACAGTATGAATTTAGGTCTCGAAGTGTAAAGTCTAGAAGCAAACTTTCGTAAAGTCATATAGTATACTGATGGAAAATATGCATATTGTTCGTAATATACCAGAAGAAGACCTGATGGATATCATCGACGAAGTATTCGAAGATGCGAATTTTGAGGCAGTAATGGATAATGATGAGGACGCATTATCAGAAGATGACGGTTATAATAGTGATCAGAGTGAGGATCAGAGTGAAGATATTAAGAACAAAACATATCCTGAGGAAGTAATGGCAATGAACGTGCTAATGAAACAGTGCGTGATATACTTTTATTATACAACCGGTGGTTCGCCAATTTTGTGCACATTGTGTATGACGAGATTAACGAAACATTAAACACATGTACAACATTCGTAGGCATGTTACTGATCGCATGCAGCTATAGAAGGCAAACACTGTTCTGCAGAAATCCGTGTTATACAATATTTTCATGTAATATGTGCCCTATTTGTACAAATGAAAAAGACTTGAACTGGACAAGTACAGGATGCATTAGGTTTGAGGACACTCACATATGTGCCTGCCAAATTTTGGCAGCAAGTTTTTTTCTTTTTTTTCTTTTCAGATCATAAATGGAGAACAATAAGTTGACTCATAAAATGAAAAGACACGCTGTTATCGTTGCTATACACGCAAATCACAGCGATCTTGAAATCTCCGAATTTTTGAAATTCACCCGATCGTTTGTTCATAAAGTTCATCGAGAGTTAGAAGCATCTGATGGCAATGTAGAAAGTGTTGCCAAGCGCAAAAAACATAAGGCACGTTCAGACAGAGTTAGAACATCATATTTTGTGCAGCAAGTCCAGGACATTATTGATGAAGACCTTTCAAAGTCCATAAAGGCCATATCGAGAGACCTTCAAGTTTCTGAGTGCACAATCCATCGCATTGTCCACGAAGATCCTACAATCAGTACAAGTGATGCGCAAAGGTCAGTTTATGTCGGCACAAACAGCGAGTCATCCGGGCACAACGACTTTTAAACAAGTTAAAACATCCTGAAATCCCGGATATGCTCTGGTTTTATTCTGATGAAAAAAATTTTAACCAGGATCAAAAAATAAACCGACAAAGTGATAGGTGGCTATGTGCGAATCCTTCAGATGTTCCTTATGTTATGCACACAAAGTTTTCGGCAACTGTCGTGGTTTTAGGAGTGGTGAGCAATGAAGGACACGTTATGCCACCTCACTTCTTTCCTCAAAAACTTCGGGTGAATGCTGCTGCCTACATTGAGGTTTTGGAAGCAGTTGTGAAACCCTGGAGATAGCATGCGTGATGAGAGACCATATGTATTCCAACAGGACTCTGCTCCTTCACACAAAGCTATGACGACGCAAGATTGGTCCGAGAATCTGCATGATCACATCACCCCAAACATGTGACCCCTAGCTCCCCGGATCTTAATCCTTTGGATTACTATGTATGGGGCGTTGTTGAACGGGAGACCAATAAACATCCCCATAACACGCTTGATTTCCTAAGAGCAGCTATTACCAGAGTAATGACGCATATGGACGAGGATCATTTAATTCGGGCATGCAAACGTTTCCGGCAGAGAATTGAAGCTGTTATTGCCGCTGAAGGCGATTTTATCGATTAACTGTATAGCCTACGAACTTAGTTTGCTGTAAAAATTTCATTAAAATACAATAAATTTTCTAAGAAATATATAAATTTTAGTAAAGTCAATTTGTCCTCAGATACCTGACTCACCCTTATATATAAAACATTGTATAGGCAGTATATATATAGACAGAGTATACAACTTTTTTTTTATTCAATCGTAAGCTTCAGTTACGAACGTTAAAACATGGACAAAATAAAAGACTATATACATACGTCAAAAATCGATCGAACACAAAAGATCCCTTGTCACTATATCCGCCAAGTCCACCACCGTCGAGGAAGAAAGCGAGGTATTGAGAGTCCTGGAGCATCAAAGTCGCCAATGTCATCATTAACGTCGGCAAAATATAAGTCAAACGGTATGTATCTTTTTTGTTTACAAATGCGTTTATGGTAACTAAATAGTATTAATACATTTTATTCTCTGTTAAAGGCAAAACAGTAATCAACAAGTTTTTTTTGTTCTCTTTTTCCAGAAAGCGCTGTTATTGATGCTCAAGTCACCGCTGATCTTAGCCGATGTCCCAACGCCGCTGATGTTCGAGCCATCGATACCTACGTTATTGCTCGATGTCCAATAGCATTTTTTTAATATATTTTTTACTATTACATATAAATTAATGTAATAAATAATAATAATAATAAATTTTTGAATTTTTTAATACCGTGTTTGTTTCTCTTATTTTTTCATGTACCTGATCCATTACAGCGATTCTATATTGTTTTTGATTGTATTATAGCTATTTTCTATTCAGTAATTTTTTATACACATGTACAGTCATAAAAGATTCCTTTTGTACAAAAAAAATAGAAGAGACACGAGCCGCATATTTCAGACCCCTATTTTATATATGTGTGAAGAAATTACACCATAATTTTAGGTTAAAAATTTTTTTATTTATATTTGTTTTACATAATTTTTTTTACTCACAAAAAATTACAGCTAACAATTCGCAGTCGAGGAATTTATTTTTATCAAAGTAATCGCCAGCACATGTTACATTTGGTACATCTTAAGCATCCATTACAGTAAATGCGATATTCGAGAATAGTGCAAATTTTCTATCGACTTTCTCAACGACATCAATCAATTGATCGAATGCTAATTTAATGCATTGATCTAAGTTGAGCATAAACGATATTGTTGATCTAGTCATCATTAAACGTACGTCGGATGATTCCAAGCATACAATTTTAGCATTTTCAATCGTACTGTCATGAATCACACAATCAGCGGTCCAACGCTAATAGAATTACCTTTGTAATGATTCCGAAGACAGTTTTAATATTCCAATGTTGTTCATAGAGTCCTTTCCATGTTTCAATAGATAGTATTAATTCGTTTCCACGATTATCTCTTATCGCAATCTCCACGTAGCTCGATGGGCCAACGTTAATACCAATTTCTAGGAATTTATATCTCCTACGTATCAATGTGTATTTCTTGCTTAGTATACGAACCGCACGATGCATGGGCGCGTTATAAAAAGTAACAAAAACATTAAATCATTAATTAAGTAGTTAATTTAAAAAAATATAAAGTAGAAAATTCTTAAACTTATTTGGCACATCTTTTCGTAAATGATGGAGTTTCATCATTATTCTGAAGTGGAACGTAATAATTTTGTTTGTGTGTATGTATTGCTTTCTACAGCGGAGTACATTGCTGCTACTGTTGTAGCCGCTGCTACTGTTGTTGAACTTTTCATACAAGCGACTAAAAGGACTTCCGGTCGAGGTGAGTTACAGAGAAGACATATTCTGCGCACTTCGTGAGGAAAATTAAAGTTTTCGTAGCTGTAGAGGAATTGCCCTGCGGGGAGTTTTTTGTTATAGGGACGAGAGTCGTTAAACCGAGAGCTAGGCAAAAAAGTAGCTCGCTCCATCAAGAAGCGGGCTAACTGTGGAAAAAAAAGACGGACCAAGGGGAACCTAACCTACAACTGTCATAGCTCCAACCGAGAACATCGCTGATCCAGGTGGCCTGAAAGCCTGTATTGGGTGCATAAGAGAAGGAGTGGACAAAAGGTGACAGGAGTGCATTGGGTGAGCCTTGCATAAGGCGGAAGGTAAAAAGTAATTAGGCTCGGCGCACGTGGCAGAAAAACCGAGGTGCGCAAGTGCGAAGCAAAGGGAAGTGACGGAAGAAAAGAGGGGAAGAGGCGCGGTGAGAGTCGGAGAAGAATAAGCAGGGATAGAACGTCACGAAGCGCGAGCGCGTCTTGGGAGTGGGGAATGAGCGAGAGTTTGGAGAAAGAGAGAGAAGGAACCTTCCTAGCCACGGAAGAGTCTAGTAGTAGCCGAGCGGAAAGGTGGGTACAGTCAGGGGAGGAGTGGGGAACAAGATCGAAGGACGGCGACGACGGTGAACGTCAGAGGCGAAATACGAGTGGAGAGAAGGGAGCGGGGAAGAGAAGAAGACCCACGAAAGCGGAGCTGCTAGGAAGGGAAAGGAGGGATAGCAGTGTAGCGAGCATTCCAAGCTCGTGGTTCTCGAGAAGGGGCAGAGCG
>NW_017304363.1:603755-604150 GCF_001594115.1 Trachymyrmex septentrionalis | reverse complement strand
AGGAGAGGTGGAGAATTGTTACATTATATAACAAAGAGGGAAGCAAGGAAGAATTAGATAGATTAAAAGAGATGATAGGAGAGAGGGAAGAAGAAAATATGATAATAGTAGGAGACTTTAATGCAAGAATTGGTAAGGAAGGGGGTTTTTGTGACCAGAATGGCGAAGAAAAAGGAGAAAATGGCAAAGAACGGAGGTCGAAAGATGGAGTGTTAAATAAACAAGGGTGTGAGTTGGTTAAGGTAGTGGGAGAAAGAGGATGGAGGACTAAATGGGTGGAAAAAAGGGAATGAAGAAGGAGAGTGGACGTTTGAAAAAGCGGGAGGGAAATCAGTGATAGATTATGGAATTGTAAATTTGGAGGCAGAAGAGAAAATTAGATGTTTTGAAATAGG
>NW_017304363.1:577575-601968 GCF_001594115.1 Trachymyrmex septentrionalis | reverse complement strand
GGGGGGGTAAGTGAGGAAGCGCTAAATGAATGGGGAGAGGGAAAATGGGAGCGATTACGAGAAAGAGATATAGAAGTAGATATGCAGCAGAGAGGAGAAGAGGTTAGAACATCAAGGTCGTGTAAAAATTACAGAAATGTAATAGGAATACCAGAATACATCAGAATGAGTAAAAAGAGAGAAGGAAAGAAGATGCAGATGATTGCGAGATGGAGATGTGGTAACGAAGAAAGAGGAAATATGTATTGGATGAATGAAGAAGAGAGAAAATGTAGAGTATGCGGAAAAGAGAGAGAGGATATAAAACACATGAAAGAAGAATGTGTGTTACTTAAAAAGGAAAGATGGAATAGAATAGAGGTGTTGCACGAAGATGGAAGAGGGTATGAATGGATGCAAATGATAGAGGCAGCGCGGAAGAAGAGAAAGGAAGAGAGAGAGAGAGAGTGAGTGAGAGAGAGAGTGAGAGAGAGAGAGAGAGAGAGTGAGTGAGTGAGTGAGTGAGACCGACATGAGTGAGTGAGAGACATAAAAATGTAAATGAGTATGAATGTGAGTATGAATTTGTAGATTTGTAGGCGTAAAGGTAGATGAGGTAAATGTTTAATGTAAAGTAAGCAAGAAATGTATATGTATATTTAAGATATATTGTATATAATGGAAGTCCGTGTAATCACGTTGGTGAGCACGTAATAAACTACTACTACTACTACTACTACAAGCGACTAAAACAATAAGGAATGTGTAAAGATTGCGTACAGTTCTAACCAAAAACAAATTGCGAGGGAGGGAAGTTTTTGCAGGAAAGTAGAATAGATAGGCGGATTCTAAATAACTGTGTTAATGCGTACATATATGAAGTGC
The DNA here is from genome assembly GCF_001594115.1 of Trachymyrmex septentrionalis. NCBI lineage: Eukaryota > Metazoa > Arthropoda > Insecta > Hymenoptera > Formicidae > Trachymyrmex > Trachymyrmex septentrionalis. The sequence goes on along the minus strand of NW_017304363.1, from coordinate 601,104 downwards.
GTATGCGTGTGCGTGCGTGCGTGCGTGCGTGTGTCACACAGGGTCCAAAGGAGAGGAGTCCGTCACTAAGGTCTGAGGTAAAGGGATTTCATTCTTTCTCTCCCACCCATTGAGGTCCTGTACTTATCATATTATTCTTTCTCTCTTCTTCTCTATGATTTAGCATATAACATATATTGTATTATAATATTTTTTTTATGAATGTAATATAACATAGTAGCTAATTATGATAATATTTTTATTAATGTAATACAAATTGTCAAGCGTTCTTATCGACTAATTCAATACTTGTTAAATCGTACTATAATACTACTACTCAATAGCTATTATTAATTAATTCTTAATTACAAAAAAAGGAAAATGGAAAGAAACTTAAAACGTATTAAAAAAAAATCTCATATTTTATTTTAAACTTTATATATTCCTTTTAGTAACATCTAGATTATTCAAAGAATCTATAATCAGCATCCAGGGTCTCAATGATCAAATCGTCGCTATCGAGTATATCCACCAACCATTCGCATTTTTCACACCCTTTACATATACGGGAGCCTTATTGTCGTCATCTTCTTCCGTCCCAATTACAGCCATCGTAATCAGACGTTTCACCATGCTGTACGGGATCATCCCATCGCAATCCATGGTGATAAGCACTCAGTTAGGAAGCACAATACTTTTCGGATTTTGTCAAGAAATTCCATGGCATGGGACATGTAAAAATGTGGTGAGAGAGAATGGCTTCTTTTCTCAATACCCATCACTTCCTTCACGATAAATTTCTTCCCAACGATAAATCCTTGTAGATCTACAAACGGTCATGGCAAACGATTTATTAAGAGACTGCGATCGATTTCGATGAATAGTATATTTTATAGCGTGTTCAGAGAATGCATTTAAGTGATTTTGCATACAACGTTTGTTAACGGATTATACTGAACCACGCTATCGTGTATGATGAGACAATATGCTGTAGTATTTGCAGGCACATTTTCCTTGCAGTTAAATTGTATGCATACATCCACGGTGGCGTTTTTGACAAATTCGTTTTGTCACGAGCTATCAATAACCGCAATAGGTCCTTTCCTGATAAACAAGAGCACGTTGAAAGCATTTCGAAGCAGTTGATTCTGTAATATGCTTTACGAAAACGCGTGTACATATCAAACAAGATGGCGTATCTCTTTTTATCAAAATCCAAATTCAAATCATCGGATAAAAATCTGAATTTAGATAGAGTTTCACGTTACTCAAATAACAAACGTCAAATACGATTGCATCTTGAAGTATGTGGTTCTTTCAACCCGTCTACAGAGCAAAGATAACGTATCGCGGCTTCTCGAGCTGAGTAGCCGTTTTGACCGTCCATAAATGTTTGATCGTATTTTGTAACAGAGGATATTCGTACAAATCTCACGAGCGAAAACTCATACTTAGATAATGACTGTTTTCCAATGCTCATAGCATCGACAGCTTATTTATTTCGCTCAATAACATGTGCGGCATTCGCCTTTGCACTTTGAACAATTCAAGATGTCGAGTTTATCGCCGGATCTCCAATCAGATAATTGTTGTTATTGCGCGATCTTATCAATATCAACTCGTGACGAATGTTGACGACCACGCGTTTGTAATCCTCGCAAAAGCCCAACAGCATGTTGAGCGGTACGCAAAAATTAAAGTGTCTTTCCTTTGTGTCAGATCTAGTGTTCTATCCAGCGTTCAGCGCAATCAAAGATTTGTCATACGTCAGCGACACGTAGTTTTTTATGGTATTGTTAATTCTGACGTTTCTGTTGCGATCAATCTCCACACCATTGAGTTCGTATCAAATTTCATCAAACATGAACGCGATGCGTATTATTATATTTGCCAATACCGCAGTAGCATCTTGGACCTCTCTGTTCCTCATCAGTTTTCCCTCAACATATAAAAAGCTTTCGCACGGCAACCTGTATAAATCCTGTTGCTGTATGGGTATTCTTATCTCGTCGCTGTATCCAAACGTAGTGTTAGCAAACGGATTGTACGTATGAGTCTTAAATTTTACGATGCGATCGTCGAAGATTGGATCGTTCTTAATGTTTAGGATATCAGTCATCTCAAAAGTTGCGTACCGTAAACTCCAAAGATTTTAAAAATTTATAACGTTCGACGGGCTGAGCTTCTTCTTTCTGATGCAGCAGAATGAGTGAATGTTGTCCAGCGATGACGTTACAGGCCTCGTAAGGAATGTGTTACCTCTTTGCGTGCGCTCCGCTCCGTTCAACACAAGCATCTCATGCTCGCGCTATCGCTATCGTCGTCGCACATGTAATCTGACGGTGATCTTTTCCTCGAAAATCGAGCAATCGTTCGTTTTAATCAACAACGTGTATCGTTAGCTCCGTGTGGTGATCGGCAAGTAAATGATTTGCGCGGGCCTATCCGATATCTTATATCCAGCTCGGCGAAAATTCGTGTATTGTGTGCACCTTTGTCATTGCTGTACGCGGTCACGTTACACTCTACACGGATAACATTTATGTTCATTATGTTGATCGACACGTCCAATTCGTGCCATCTTCGCGGTCGCAGTATACGCTTTGACGAGAATCCCAGCGATCCGACGCTGTTGAGTTTGTCAAAGTTAATTCTGTAGGCACATCTAATCTCGCATCTCATCGTGTAATTTGTGCGGAGCGTTATCGGGTATTCTTCATCCTCGTCATCAGTGTTGCTATTGTTACCACGTGCTACGTCAATGATTTCAAGTGCGTCGCGGCGCAGACGTAAAATAGCACGTTTCAAAAATTCGTCTCGCACTTCGTACGAACCCTTGGGAATTATAATTTCCGCGTCGTCTTTGCGGAAATAAAATTTATTGTTCGATTCGTTCACGTTCGATATCGTGTGATAAGTCTCGAAGATCAACAGACCGAGCTCGTAATCATCGCACAATTTTATGGCAGGAAAGTAGTTTGCCGTGAGGACACTGCTCTTCTCGTTCAGCGTAAGTGTCAACGACATTACGGAAAAAGCGTTCGATGAATACTGAGATTTCGCGGCAGCTCGTCGGCTTTTATAAATTCGCGCGCATCGACCGTTCGTAGAAGCTGCAAGCACATCTGTCCGCAGAAGTTCTGATTGTACGTCTGATAGGATGTGTGATTGTACTTTATCATCGTAACACCGTTCCCGAAATATCGCACCAGTTCTTTAGGTTGAAGATTACCGAAACTGTCAAAGTACACTACACGGTAGTTACTTGTTCCTCTTCGCATAGGTTACCCAATGAGTACCTGGCTCGGTTGCATCATCCAGATTCACGATACTGCTTTCATTTCGACGCGCGCTGCTCGTCGATAACGCGTTACGCATAAAAACACCTCTAAAATAAATAGTACACGCATACGTCTCGCGAGCACGTCCAATTGCACGTTGGTAATTGCACCCGAGGGCATTTTTATCATCTCTTTGGCGTTTTTTTTTCCTCGTTAGTACTCTCTGTCCGCGTCTATAGGGACTAAAATACAGTCCGCGTCCGTATTTCTGCGGAGCGAGATACAGTCCGAGGCCTTGTTCCATCGTACGATCGTGACGTTGCAGCTCCTCGAGTTGACGTCGCACGGCTTTGCTATTGTTTACCGCTTTCGCCACGCTGGCCCCTCCGCCAATCAAGAACCCAAACTTGCTCAACATTGGCAGAAACGGTAACGCCACTTCGTTTCGCCATCGGTAGTATCCGCTTTTTCGTTGTCTTTTTCCTCGTCTTTTTCTTCTTCGATTTCATGCCCATGCCAATCTTCGTCTTGGCTTTCATCGCTGCCCAGACGGTAGTAGCGGCAGCTCTCTCGCTCAGAGTCGAATCTTTCGCGGTGACGCGACCTAGCGCTTTATCAAGCACCTTGTCCGTCGCGTCTATCGATGAGAATACGCAATGGCGTGTTCTCGGCACGCCACGTCCAGCGGATTTATGCCTGTATCACCTCTGGTTAATCGCTTCGTAAGCCGAGTGCCTGGACCGCAAAACTGATAGCCCGGAATATGTAACTCAAAAGGAAGCGTGTTTATCGCTCGATTCAGCAGACCGCCGTGCGACGCCGACATTTACTGCAGTCTTTTATCTTCGATGTGCGTCCGCTGCCACGACTGATTGTAGTGTTCGTCGCAGCGACGATAGGTTCGAACCTCCGAATTCGCTTTCACGTGTTCTAGAAACTTGTCTCACACACGGTCGATATAGTCACCTTACACGAGTAAGAATACGACCTTCGGTATATACTGCAACTGCTCAGCGCTCAAGTCCTGAATGTCGAAAGGATGACACAGCGCGAGATACATTTTGATTTACTGTAGATTTGCACGCCTTTAAATAGGCGATCGAGAACGCTCAATCTATAATGTGAGCATGAAATTCGTACGGCAACAACTGACGATATACGTCACGAACAGCAACGCTAAATCGCGAATAATGGGTGGCGGCGTGAAGAAGCGCAAGCATATTCGGCGAAATGCTGCCGAGTACTATACGTGTGATCATTTGTGGCCCGTCGAATTATGGTAAAACCAACGTTCTCATAAGCTTGCTCGAGAGTCCGAACGGCGAACGTTTCGTGTACGTCTATTTGAAATCACTGCAATAGCCAAAATATCAATATCTCGAAAATTTATTTATGTCTATCGATGAAATCGGTTACGTCTACTTTACGTTTTTCAACAACAGCGACGTTGTTCCACCGAGCGAGGCGCACTCAAATTCTATTTTTATCTTTAATGACGTGACATATGACAAGCAGAATATGGTGAGAGAAAACTTCTCGATGGGTCGCCACGCCACGTCGACTGCTTCTATCTCTGTCAGACATATGCGAGGATACCTAAACATCTAATACGCGACAACGCGAACTTGCTAATTCTGTTCAAACGGGATGGTACCATCTGGAAACGTTTACAACGATCACGTGAATACCGATATATCGTACGATGAATTGTGTCGCGACTTTGGCGATAAAAATATTTCTACGTAGGCTAAAAAAATATATACAATTCGGTAAATGGCTTTATTGTTTTTCAAAGTATTCGCCTTTAATATCAATACATTTTTGCATACGCTCGAACCAATTTTCGAAGCATTTTTTCCACTCTAAGGCTGTAACCTCAAAAATCAGTGTACGAAATATTTCAACAGCTGCTTCAGGCGACTCAAATCGCTCACCACGCATCTTATTTTTAATGTTTGGGAACAAAAATAAGTTATTAGGTGATAAATCAGGTGAATACAATGAGTCACCAATTCGACATCATTACTGGATAAAAAATCAACGGTTTGACGTGCTGTGTGACAGCTGGCGTTGTCATGATGAAGGATGATGTGACGATTTCTGTTTGTTCTGCGCAATTCATTTATGACTTCTGGCAAACAAATTGTTGTATACCAATCAGTATTTACAGTTCTTCGATCCTCTAAAGCCATAGTTGTCACATGTCTGGTATAACCGAAGAAACAAGCAATCATTTGCTTGGCAGCACTGCATGAACGAACAACTTTTGTTGGTTTCGGTTCATTTTGAAATACCCAAACAGTGGATTGTTGTTTACTTTGGGGCTCATACGAATAGATCCATGTTTCATCCCTAGTAACGATGTTGTGGACCAAATTTGACCGACCTCGGTTGAATTTCTTGAGCATTTCTTTGCTCCATTTAACACGAGCCTGTTGTTTTGAGCTTCGGTCAAATTGTGTGGGATCCAACGACTGCAAAGTTTCCGTACGCTCAAGTGATCATGCAAAATCGTATGTATTGCTTTCATGTCAATGCCTAAGAATGCCTGAATCTCGCGGTATGTTATATGCCGGTCTCGCTCAATCATTTCACGCATAGCATCAAGTTAGTGGCAACAACAGACGTGGATGGACGACATTCACAGAATTCATCACTAAGAAAGGTACGCTGGAATTCGGCAAACCAATAAACAGTCCTATTGGATGGTGCTTCATCCCCAAAAGCCAAATAAAGTCAATCGATGGATTATTTCGGAGTTAGATTATATTTGTAATCGTAAAAAATCATTGCCCGAAAATTTTCATTTTCTTACAAGATAACTTCTTTTAAAATACTTTGCAAATACAAACAAAACTAGTTGGCTTGGATACAAACTGTCAATTGAATTATAGGTTAAAAACGTTTAATTTTACGGATATCATAGTAGCAGAACGTTGGCGCCACTGGAAGTACTAGATTGCAGAAACTTTTCCAGCAGCTATATGAGACTATCAGTGTGTGTGTACATAATTTCACATTTTTTGCGATACAACGGTAACATATATTCGTGGTGAAATTTATACAAACAAATCTTTGATATATCGAGTATATACATTCCTACGTAGATCGGTTTGTTGAACTTTAACTCAAGTTTACGAATTTCAATTGCTATCAGATTTTCAGAAAATACACTGCTGTGAAAATTCGGCTTCGCGATCATTGCCTCTGCGCCGTATAGTCCATCCCATTGTGTTAATAATTTTACATCGATGTGGTTACGCACATTCTCTGATTTTGCCAAATATGCATTATTTATTAACTTAAATAAATTTGTCTCAAAATCATTTTCCGCAAGCGTTCTAAATTTTATATTAAGTTCTATGTAATCGCGAAGCCATGATTGTGCGAATTGCAATACGCGATGAATCTTTGTTATATGAAGACCGTGACTGCTGCAAGTTGCGATAATGTATAACGTAATGTTTTTTTGTCATACACAGTCGCTAAAAGTTTATCCTGCTGCTTGCCAGGTAGTTTATCACGCGTTGGACCGAATGGCAGGTCCACGTGCTCGTCGTGCAAACGCTCCGAATATTCTAAATCGACCTCAAGAACGTAATCTGTGAGCGAATCCTGAGCAATCGCGTCAAAGTCCAAGACGTTTCGACCCATCAAAATTTGGCGTATGGCAACGGTTGACACATCGCCTATCCGTATAGATTATTAACATCGAAATACATCAAGTACGTAGAAGGTTTCGATGAGTCGTACGACTGCATATATTTGTTATTGGCTCGCGCGTATTTGCTGGAACATTGATTAAAACCGCCGCGTAAATCGCGCTCGATAAACATCCATATCGATGTCAGTGAGCAGTTCGAAATTTACGATTGTATGTTTCAGCATAGCATCCCACGTAAAACCTGGTAAAGTATAATACGCAGGATCGAGACCGTAACTTTCAATATATTTATCGCGAAAATTTTCAAATATGTCGGCTAACAGCAACACGTCCGTTTTTAAATATAGATCGCTGTATTTACCCAAAATTTGAACAGAGAATTGTTGCCAAATGTTCACGGCGTGCGCATAATCGCTTTCGGATACAGTGTCACCGGTCAAGGAACTGTAGAATGATTCGTTCGGTGGTAAACATATCCTGCAGCTTGTCAGCGCAATCAATGTATTCGTATGGAAAAATCCCTTTTCATATCAATAACTCGAAGTCTTCTTCGGACAAATTTTTAAATTCATATTGTAAAATTCGAAATTCATTTTTATTGAAAAAGGATACTAATTTGTCGAGACTGATACTAAAAATCTATAAAAATCGATGAACCGTAATTTTATGCTATTTCGCGAATCTGATCTTTCAGCGATATTTTTAACATTTTTTGTAAATGATATTTATTTTTCCTTTGTTATTGTAATAAATCTATACTGCCTTCATGTACTGTAGCTATTTCTTTGATAATAAAATGTGAATCATAGCCTGATAAATTGTGGAAAACTATGGGAATAAAATATAATATAAGTTTTTATAATTTAAATTGCAATTTGAATGCGCGGGACTCCTGTAATAACTAGTTAAATGGCAATGATCGTTTACTCAATTATCGTTTAGCGCGAAAGGCTTTTCACACGTGACAATGCGTCGCACTGCGCAATGTCTCTCACTGTTCGCTCGATAAAGTTTCCATGGGGGGCATTAACTGCTAAATTTTTTTTTACGCGATGTGCTAAACTTCTCAGTTTTTCGACGAACCATAAAACGCAACTCGGATTGCGACGAAATCGATATTTTGATAGCGAATCGTCGTACGAACAGCGCATGTAGTATTCTATGCTAAATACTTGATGATGATGTTGATACGTGTGCGTAGATGTTTCCTGATCGCTATCAGTTTTCTCAAGGATGCATTCTAGATCAGCATAAACGACAAATGGAACTCGTTAAAATTCAACTATTTGTCGTCGTCGCTCAGTAGTCGGATAGCGCATTCGTTTAATCGTCGGCAATCTACCATGTGTGATTGCAATCTCTCGTTGGAATGAAAATAATGTAAACAGCTGCAAATAAAAATAAATAATGTTATAATAATTTTTTTTTAAAGAAGAATTCGTTTTTATTAATCATATACTTATGGATCGCAAATGTACTTTTGATGTTTACTCAATTGCGAGCTAATGAACCGAGACAGATTTTTGATCCATACGAAATGGCTCACATTGTCGTCTCGTGGATCTTGCAAATATAATAAATTGACATGTTTCTTCTTTCTGTCGTCAGCAAGTCGTATCGGGAGAACGTTTAGCGTTTTCTGTTCCCCGATCTCGTATACATTAATGGACACGTCGTTGAGAATTTCGTTATGTCTTTTAACATTATAGGAAATTCTATATTTTGCAAATTCAGCACCATCGTATAGTGTAGATACGAAGATCCGCGTTTCTTTCGGCTGGGTACAGAGCGGTGACCACCGACCACGCGGAGCATGCATTATCCATCGATCGCACGTTATTATAGCTCTTTTTGTCATTATCTCTCGCGGCACTTCGAAGCGACATCCCACGCGCATTGGATTACACTTATTGATATGTATTGTAAGATTCAGGATTCGCGACAACGCCCACCCACTGTCACGTTTTTGAAACTCCTCGAGAGATGCCAACATGGGTTTGATGACGTGCTCGTACTCGCGCAAATTCGATGTTTGAAAGAGTTCATAGTTTTTAGCATTAATACTTTTATTGACACATTTATCACCCGTCGCAAATTCGCCATTAAATATCGTGTTCACTTTTATACAGTTGTGTCTTGCATTCGCTCAAGCACTAGACTGCTGATATCTTCTAAGATTGTATCTTCTAAGATCATAATATTGATTGGCAAAAAACTCCAGAATTCTAGATTCAGAATGTTCTTATTATAAAAGGTTAGTTTCGGAATTATACAGCAAAAAAATTGGCTTAAATAAACAGAGTGACACGAACGTTTTCCCGAAATTTATCTTCCACTCATTGAAAATAGTTTCTCACCCCACTCTTAATATTTCTCCTTCCTTGTTTCGTTTCCTCTCCATTTCCTCTCATAATATAAATAGACTCCGGTTTGGACGGTTTTTCGTCAGAAGTAATTTTTATTATCATACTAAAAGTTTTTACATATTCCGGTTCGTACTGATGAGTTTTTGTGCCATAAGATACATGGTAAGTTTTGATTTTTCACAATTTCAAATTAATTTGTTTACGAACTTTTATAGTATTGATTGTGTTTGAAAATAAAGGAAAGATTTTTTGTTTTATAATAGAACTTGGAAATTCCTTATCTTTACACAAAGATTCTCATCGTTTCTTAAGAAAAATATAAATTGCAATTGATTAGTTTACTAGAAGATTGTAACAGCTTTCCCCTGACTTCTATTCATACTGTTTTTCAAATCATAAGCAAGAAAAAATTATTTTAACTTTTAAGTGCGATCATTGCGACTGTAATGGCATGTATCTTTTGCCTATTAATTTCTTTATGTAATTTTTAATTTAACATCCCGACTTGCGTTTTAGTTTGTAAGACTTTCAATTTTGTCACCTTTTTATATACTGATGATGGTCAAATCTTGACCGAAACGTCTACTTATTATTTGGAATTTTAAATACATGACATGTTTACATCTATTGTTGTGGCTGTATGCTTTTTATTATTTATCTTTTGTAATTGTTTAGCCATTTTCAAAAAATTTTAATTGTATTCTTCAAGTTGTTTAATAAATTCATGGCACTCTTCCATCCACGCGAAAGGTAGCAATTTGGTGGGATCGCTTCAACAAATCGCGCTCTACTTGATTGAAATCTCGATCCATGTTTATGATTTACTGTACGATTTACTGTACGATTTACTGAACAGTAAGACGAATTTGCTCTCGTAGATTTCAACTATAATCTAGCACATTTCTAGACTGAATTTTATTTCGTCTGTAACTCCCTCTTTTCAGAGTAGAGCATCATGCGCTCATTTTCAAAGTATACTTCAAAAAAACACTCCACCCTCATAAAAATTTATAAAAATACAATTCTATCGAGTTTCACTTACATTTACACTTCTACTAACCTTGAAACATATGTAAAAACATGTTCGATTGTCATGTCCCCTCCCAAAAAAAAAGATATACAATCAAGAGAGAGAGACATTGCGTTTCAATCATCGATTTCGATGGCAGCCAGATGTTGGCACTCAATCGATTAATTATGAAACTTGTTCGTATTTATTTAAAATAATTAATAAATGTTGTTTCTAGAAAAATTACATTACGCCATATCTTGGCCAAAAAATGGTTGCAGCATATACCAGCGAATATCCTTTGTAACACTTTTCGTTTTATAATCATTTGTTTTTGTATTGTTTTTTTATTTATAGCAATATTCCCTGTTTTTGTGATGTTTTTTGTTGTCTTGTACGTGACTGCAGTCCCCAAGATCTGTGATATCTTACTGCCACTCCGCATGACGTCACCCACCTCCGAAGAATCCCCCGCACCCCGCATTGCTCTTGGAGTTCCCGAGTTAGAACTCTCACAGCATTACTACAATACTTAGTCAGCATTACTACTAAGATCACTCATGATCTTGACGTCATATTTCAAGATCAAGGTCTTTCTAAAATAGAATATTTATTTAAAAAAAACTTTATATGTATGCAAAATCACAATTATTTAAATACGCTAAAGCTGTTTAACGAGCATCTTCCGTCGGTTGTAAATTGCAATCATATTTACTGTGAAAGAAGTGTAAAATATATTGATATATTAGTTGATATCCTATAGTGGGAATATATAATATTATATATAGCGTTCTTCATATCAAGGATTTGGTCATCGCAGAATTATTTATATATTTTTTATTATTTTTTGTATAAAATATATTAATATAATTTTTATTATATGTATATCTATATATACGATTAATTATTAATATATTAAATGTACGAAATATTTTGAAGCCTGTTAATTACGAGTCAGTAAAAAAAGTAAGTCGTCAACAATTTTAAAAATCAATAATTAAAACAAATAAGAAAATAGAAAAAAAATTAGTAGAAAATAAACATTAATTATTATAGTAATCTTATTATATTAAATAAGTTTATATTATAATTGACAGATTTTCAAAAAAATTAAACACAAATTAGTATATAAACACGTATATTTTTTTAATACAAACACATACTTAAATTGTGTGCTGATACTTTCTGTATTCTTTGAAGTAAGTGTTATAACTATTAAAATATAACAAGTTACCTTTAAATTCAATTATATACTTCTAGATTGAGGAATAATTCGAGATTGACAGAAAACAAAGATAAATTTCTGATTGTAAATAATATGACAACGTCTATTACATATTGATATTGTAGCTTATTAAATAGTTCAAATTGTATTTTTGATTCATTATACAAAAGAATTTACTTTCTTGTATAATAAAATTTTTTAATATTCATTTCAATATTCTTCATCTCAAATTTACCATCTTCTATCTTATATCTATTCTAAATTTAAGTGTGTAAAATGTTTTTCTTAATTTGCTCTTAATAACAAAAGAGCAATTGAATATGATTGATTTATGATCTAAAACACCATTAAAAAATACGTGAGCAGTTTAAAGTATTAATCATTTTAAAACACATAGGAAATATAAATCCATATTAATAATTTTACCGTCATAAATGAAGGCAAAGACAAATTAAACTTTCCAATCGCTGCAATTCTGCATTCTAGACTGTTAGACATTATTAATAATATAAATGTATTTTTCGTTGATGGACCAAATTGATACCAGCCTTCATCAAATGCTTTGTCTGTTATTTCGGTACTCTATAATTAACATAAAATAAAAAATGACAGGTTACAGTTTCATAAATTATATATTTCTTATGTAATGTTATCAATATTTGTAATTTATAATTATGTTTATTATTTATGTACAGGGTTGGGAAATAACACGTTACTTGTAACGACATTACTTTATCGTTATTTTGTTTTGTAACGATTTGGTAACGTCGTTACTTTTTTTTTATTAATAACAAAAAAGTAACGTTACATTTTCTAATAAGTAACGAAATTGTCCCTGTTACTCTCCTATCATTACTTTTTTATAGGTAACGATCGTCATGAACAATAAGATTATAGATACTAAATAAACAAAAAACTTTTTAATTATTTTTATTTCATTTACTTTCCTCTCTTTATCTAAAAACAAAAGACTGAAATATTATATAATAAAATATTATATAATGTATTATACGATACGATGTATTTATGTTTATGTTAACTATAGTCTATTGTATCATACTTTATGTCTATTACTCTGTTAACATGTAGCCTTTTTCATATAGCTTTGCAATAAATTAAATTAATTTAAATTAAATTAAATAATTAAATTTAAGTATGTAAAATATTAATAAAAAATAAACATGTTTAAAAATAAATATCTTTCTAAATATTTCATATTTAATTTATATTTTGTCTTAGCATTCTGTCTTAAAAGTCTGTTTTAACATTTAAAAAAAAAATAATTATACAGAAGACGGGTCTATTCATCGATTATGATGAAATTAGGGTTATTTGCATGAAATGAAAAAATCTGACAGATTTCCTAATCTCAATAGTTATCAACTTTAACGCTTAATATTTCGATTCACCGAGCAGAGCGACACTTATTTTTTTATTAGATTTGCACATGTGCAAAAACGCGTCAATTGAACCTAATTTCATCAAAATCGATAAGTAGGCCCGTCTCCTATAACATAATTACAAAAAGATAATGAAAAGTATTTTTTATCTTTATTTTTATGTAACAATAACGTGTCACTTTTCAGAATTGTGTAACGAGTAACGAATAACGAGTAACGGCAACAAGTCACTTTTTACCGCAAATAACAATAACAGTAACGCGTTACTTTTAAAAAGTAATTTTTCCAACCCTTATATAGTTACATTTTAAATAAATAAAATTATACAAATTGCTTTTCCTTTTACATAAGATAATAATTTTATAAAATTCTAGTGTAATTATGTATAACCGCAAATTCTTTTTTGTTTAAAATAATACACAAAAAATTAATAATAATTTATATAATGTAAAGTACTAAATCTTACTGCGTCTAATAACGTTTGTACGGAAGAACATAATAAATAGAATTGCGTTAGTGAAGCCATTGTATATGACATGACCGAAATTCCTTCTGCAAAAGACATTGATGGTACCTGACAATACATAAAATATTTGTCACAAAATTTCAAATAAAGAGTATCTTTAGAAAAAAAGAATACATTTGTATTACTCAATTATTCTACTTCAAAAAGTCCCAATTTCAAATTTTAAATCAATGAAAAATTTATTTTTATAATTTATATAACATAATATATAATATACAGAAAAATAATTTTCAAACATTTTTGTTACTGTTAATTTTAATTGATATTTAAAAAATTTTACCTTTATATATATGAAAAAATAATAGCAAAATACAAATGGGCGTTAGGAGTCAGGGCTGGATATTATATTGCGCAATGCTAACTAATATCTATTAATACGTCACAAATTCAATAATACATTTCGGCTCACTATTTGAGCCATCTTCAGCAAAAAAAATTATCGCTTATCGCACTATAAAACCTGTTGAACTCTCGCACAATCGTAGTTCCGACCTCCAATAATGCAGTTGCAGTAGAAATGTGGTGAGAGACAAAAAAGTCTTCAACATAGTCTAATATTGTGCCAACCAGTTGCTTAGCTGAGTGGAGCAGATAAGGAACTCAAGCTAACAATTGCAACAAGATATTTTTTAATAGATGGATATTAATTTGCGTAATTTATGCTAGCCAGATCTCACTCCATCACCAACAACGATCGCATTCGGATCCAAGCATCGTCAATCCATTACAACAAATTAAAAAATCATGATGTCAAAGTAAGATTGAAAAATAATTTAAGTAACAGAGATTCATGTTCATTCTGATGTTAGTCACATAATACCCGTTGAGTAGGTATACTAGGTTCTAGATCACTATGTGTTAATGCGTATACGTGGTATGTGTGTGAGGGAGTCCGAGGGTGGGGGGAAGTTGCTAGACTTGGTGTACGAGGGAGGAGGAGTCACTTAACGAGGGGACCGAGGAAGAGGGGGATCGACGTCACCAGGGGACCCGCGGTAGAGGGAAACTCACCATCTTATTCTCTCATTTCCACCCATTATAAGATGCAGTTTTTTCTCTCCAACTCGTTGGTCTATACTTACTCATGCTCTCTCTCTTCCTCTCATTTTGCAATCCCATACCTATATTATACCATATTATTCGCGCTCTCTCTTCTTCCTCCATTGTATTCTCCCTCTTGTTGTCTTTTCTTCTTGATTTTATTAAATGGGTATTATTAAAATGGATATTCATTTAATGATTTTTTAAATGATATGACTTAGCATCTAAATGTACATAATTTTTAATTGTAATGAGCGCCTTCTTACCAACTAATTTAATATATGGAGTATGACGAAGGAATGGTGTAGAGACAAAGGAATAAATAATTTTAAACACAAAGTAATATTTATTAATATTTATTTTTCAATATTCACATTTTTTATTTTATTTGTGTAACGTACTATAACCACACGTATAATAATGATTTAGAAGAGAGCTATTTCCAATTTTCAATAATATATTTAAAGAATATGAAATATAAATATTTTATAAAAGAAATTTTATAAAAGAAAAAATATATAAATATAATATTATAAATATATAACATATAATATTCATAATTTTTCGAAGAAGGATTAGACTACAATATATTAATTAAATTATTTGAAATGCTTCAAAATAAAATGTCGATATTATCAAAATTATATTTATCATGATTGCTTAGTTTTTAGCATTAAAATGTTTAAAGAAATATACAATAAAGAGCAAAAATAATTTTCTTTTTCAGTGTTGTTAAGTGTAGTGTTCCTAAAAAAGTCGTCACTGTTCTTCGTTTTTTCTGTCCGACAAAAAAAAGCATTGTATTAATATTTAAATACAATATTTTAAATACAATATTTTAAATATAATAATGAAAATAAGATACTTACCATTAATCCCACATTTCCTCAGACTCATCGACTTCATACGGACGAATAAATAGTGTGAAAGTCAAAAATATCAAAAGGCACCCAATTTAAATTATCTTCTGGGTATTCCTCCCAGACCTGCCTATCGAAAAGTCTCGTACCGAATACTTCACCGGTGATTTATATTGATAAATCCCCATATTTTTATGTCCCGATGCTGAACTTCCTGATAAAAAATAAATAAATATCATTGATAAAAAAAAATACATTGATATAAAAAAGGTGTACATAAAAGCATTATTTTATTCACCAGAGGCACTATTTGTATCCCTGATTCATTTTTCAATTGAAGCCATTCTACAGGCTCATTGTCAACCATTAACATCTTAAATTAAAAAAGAATTATTAAAAATCACACTAAAAGAAAAAAATTACACTGAAAAAAATTACACATATATATCTAAGACTCACCCCCCGAACCGGGTATTATATATAAGTAATTTCCAATGTTTCTTGCAAGTTAAACATTTTCACAATATAATTACATAGTTTTGAAGCTAGTCCTTCAGCGATAGAATCTACTGACATACTGACACATTGACTGACTGACTGCTAGAGGCACGAGAAAATGTAGATACAGCAAAAAAAATTGGACATGATCTATGTGACTTAGGTGCATTGGAATATCTGTTTTATTGCATTGACCCAAGATTTGCTTATCCATAATCAAAAGATTTTTTAATCGATTCAGTCAAAATAGTCTATCCCTAGATATCTTTCGAATTATACTATATCAGCCAATTATTCACGTTTTTGATGTCCTTTAACATATGTATATGAGAACCTTATTGTCGTCATTCTCTTCCGCACCGATTATACCCATTATAATCAGACGTTTCGCTTATTGCAATGGGAAGACGGGATCATCCCGTCTTCCCATTGCAATCCATAGTGATAAGCACTCAACTAGGAAGCACAAAACTTTTCGGATCTTGTCAAGATATTCCATGGCATAAGGCATGTAAAAATGTAATGAGAAAGAATGGCTTTTCTCAGCAGGATTACTTCCTTCACAACAAATCTCCTTCCAACGACAAATCCTTGCAAATCCACAAACGTTGATATGGCGAACGACTTTTTGAGACTGTGCTCGATCAAGAAAAAATCTTGACTTCTATCCCTTATATCGAAAAGAGAGAAGAAGGTATTACTCTTTCGCGAAAACGATAATTTACGTAATCTTGCGTACTACGTTGGACATTGGGCTGTATTCGATCACGCGGTCGTGTATGATGAGGCAATAGGCTGTAGTATTCGCAGGAACATTGTCTTTGAATTTAAATTCTAATCGTACATCTACAGTGCCACTCTTGACGAACTTTTGTCGCGAGCAGGCAATGGTTATTAGAGTAAAATCTCTCAAAAAGAAGTTTAATTGGAATAACGATTCATTTCTTTCACGAGAAATTTGATAGTAAGACATACGTAAATACATATCATACGAAATAGCAGCTCTGCGTTTGTCAAAATCTAGATTTAGATTATCGTAAGGATAAAATTCAGAGTTTAGATAAAGTTTAACATTAATTAATTTACAGGTGTCGAAGTAAGTTTTACGTGCTGTCATAATATTTTGTTATCAGTCTGTAGACCAAACATAACATACCGCGGTTTTTCTAGTTGAGTCGCAATCTTGATGGACCAGAAATGCTTTGTTGTATTCGGCAATAGAGAGTATTCGTACAGTTCCCAAGAACGGCATACTTAAATATCGTCCACTTTCCAAGGCTCGTAGCGTGGATAGTTTATTAACTTCATTCAACGCAACGTGAGGCATTCGTCACTGTACTTTAAATAATTCAAGTGTCCGCTTTGTCGCTGGATCTCCCACTATGTAATTGTTACCACTGCGCGCTCGTATCAAAATCAATTCGTGACGAGCGTTAATTACCGCCATTTGTAATCTTCGCAAAAGACCAAAAATATGCTGAGCGATACACAAAAATTAAAGTGTCCATCATCTGTCATTAGACTTTTCGCGATATCACTAGAATCGATAATCCCGCATTATGCAAACTATAATTTCATTAGAAAACGTTGTATAACCTTTCATAAGAATAAATCATTTCAACATAAATCATTTCAACGTTTCTGCTATGGTCGATCTCCATACCGTTGAATTCATATCGAATTTCATCGAACATGACCGCCACGCAATTACATCCAAGCTTTGGTCGGGTTTGTATACTTCTTTCTTTGAAGTCAATCTACCTTCAACGTAGAAAATACTTTCACGGTAACGTATATAAATCCTGTTGTATAGGTATCCTTATCTCATCGCTATATCCAAACGTCATATTGATGTTTATACGTATGGATTGTACGTATAAAACTCAAACTTGACGATGCGATCATCAAAGATCGATTTGCCTCCAATATTCAAGATATCAGCCATCTCAGATATTTCGTACCACAAAGCATAATAATTATAAAAATTTAACGTTCGACGCAATGAGTCTTTTTCTACTGAACGATCGAATGTTTTTGATCGCTGTCGTTTCTCTGGCAAAAAATATGTCTTTGTTTCGCCTGCTCGTTCAGAATAAGCATCTAACGTATATGCAGTGTAAGGATTATCTCCTCTCCGCGAAAATCGAGCATTCAGCCGTCTTGATCCACAATGCGAAACGTCAGATTCGTAATGCTTCGTATGATGATCTGAAGGTAAATGATCTGCATAGGTCTTTCCAATATCTTATATCCTGACGGCACGCTCGGCGAAAACTCGTGTATCGCGTGCATACACTTGTTGCTATATGCATCCGCGGTCACGTTGCATTCAATGCGATTGATGTTTACGTTGATGATATTTATCGATACATCCGATTTATACCACTGTCGTGGTTCCAACACGCGATTCGGTGAAAATTGTAACAGCGATCCAATGTTGTGAGGTTTGATGAAATTTACTCGATAAGCGCATTTGATCTCGCTCTTCATTGTATTGTTATTAGCGCGAATAGTCAATGGATACTCTTCATTCTCTTTGCGAAATGTTTTCTCTCTCGCAGTATTGTTGGGATGAGATTGTAAAATTGCACGTCTTAGATACTCGTTTATATCACGTATTTCGTACGATCTTTCCGAAATGACAATTTCCTTGTCATCTTCGTCGAAGTAAAATTTATTATTCAATAAATTTACATTAGATATCGTATGGTAAGTTTCAAAGTCCGTCAGACCGAGCTTGTAATCGCCATCGCTGAAATCTACGAAAGTAGCAGGCCGCGAGAACGCTACTCTTACCAGTAAGTATAAATGACATGTTTGAATGAATACTGAATTGAAAGAGTGCAATCAATTCTTAAATTGATCGTCAACCGTCTGTAAAAACTGTAGACACAATTGTTCACAGTTACTTTGTTCGTAACGTTGATAAGGCGTGCGATTATATTCGATTTGCATTACGTTCCAAATATCACATCAATTCCTTTGGTGATCGAAGATTACCGAAACTATCAAAGTAAACAGAACGAGCAAGTCTCCCTGTTTCGCGTACGCCACTCAATGAGTATCAGGCCCCTCAGCATTATCCAAATTTACGATACTGCTTTCATTTCGGTATATACTCTCCCCCGTTGATAAGGTAGTACATAAAAATACCTCTAAAATATAGAATGCGCATACGTTTTGTCAGTTATTGCATTGATAGTTGTACCCTTACGCATTTTTACCGTTTTTTTTTTATTTTTCTTAGTTTTCTCTGTTGAGATCCCTGGTCCATGCTTGTATGGAGCAAGGTAAACTCCATGGCCTTCCATGACATGATTATGTATAATGTTTCAATTCTTCCAATTGACGCCGCGCGGCTTTATTGTTGTTTATAGCTTTTGCGACTTCTGCCGCGCCGCCAACCAGCGAGCCGACGACTCCCAGCAGCGGTAAAATAGGTAAGAAATCGCCGCATTTTGTCACCGAGAGTGTTCGCTTTGTCGTTGATTTTTTCTTCTTTGTTTTCAAATCCATAGCGATTTTCGTCATGGCTTTCATAGTCCAAATAGCAGTGGCAGCAGCTCTCTCTCTCAGAGAGTCGAAGTAATATGTCGCAGTAATACGTTTCCGTACCTTCTCGACGAGTATTTTATTACCTACATGTCGTTTCGCGAGATTTTTGTTCCGTGAATAAACTATGTCGTGTTGCGACACGCCGAGTCCAACGGATTAATGCCTCGATCGCTTCTAGTCAGTCGCTTTTGTAAATGTTGAGAATACTAGTATGTAAGTTCAGCGCGTTTCCCGTTGCGAGTGTACAGGCCGATACTTTGTGCGTGACTGTACACGACACGAGCGCGGCTTCTAGAAACTTCTAGAAACTTCTGGAAACTTCTAGAAGCTCATTGTAACCGACATCCGCTGAGTGATCCCTCCTCCTCAGTCGCCAGTCTTTGTTAGTACTCCGGAAGGAGAGGATCGTCTCAGCTTGTACTCCGAAGAGAGAGGACCGTCTCTGTTAGAACTCCGATAGGAGAAACAGCACGATCGCGAAATACATAATTACCGGCTCAATCCATCCAGTACGCTCTGTTAACTGATAAAATCTTATCAGTAAATATGTTCCTGGACCGCAAAATTGATATCCGGGGATATGTAATTCGAATGGAAGTGCATTTATCAATTTAAAAAAAACGCAGCTTTTGTTGTTGTAATTGACATTCACAGCAATTTTTTACAAATGATACCGGACCATCGATGACAAAGCAAATTATAATGTTTCAAATACCGACGATGTAACTGAACTTCTAAATCAGCTTTTATATGTTCAGATAATCTGTCTCACAGTTGATTTATGTAATTTTTAAACTTTTGTAACAAAATTTTCAGTATATATTTTAACTTTTTGACAGTTAAACTATGTTCATTACAGTTGTCCGACACAATAAAAAACATTTTCAATACTGAGCAGTTTCGCTCTACGCGCTTTTATAAATAAGTCTATTATTGGTACAATTTTTTTAGTTTATATCAGTATCGCGGAGGAGGTGAAAATATGAGGTTCATACTACAATCGTAAACAATCAACGTAATTAATGTCGACAACAAAGTACTGAAAAAGAAATGCACAAGCATGGAAACATGTTGCCGATTTCTATACATAATATTATCTGTTCTCCATCAAACTGTGGCAAAATAAACGTGCTGATAAGTTTATTGGAAAGTTCACATAGCACGCTTCGAGAACGTGTACATGTACTTGAAATCGTTGTAACAGCCAAAATATCGATACTTTATTTATCGAGAACTTATTAGCCTCGATTGAAAGAAATTGATTATTTTACATTCTTCAATAATAGCGATGTCGTTTCACCGAACAAGGCGCTTCCAAATTCCATTTTTATTTTTGACGACGTGACATGCGATAAGCAAGACGCGATTAGAAAGAACTTTGCGATGGGTTGACACGCGGACATCGACTGTTTCTATCTCTGTCAGACGTATGCAAAGATACCGAAGCATCTTATATGTGATAATGCAAATCTGTTAATTCTGTTCAAACAGGATGGTATCAATCTGAAATATGTATACATTGGCCATGTGAATACCGATATGTTTTACGAGGATTTCTGCGAACTGTGTTGCTGCTATTGGCAGCAAAAATATGGATTTGTAGTGATAAACAAGGATAGTGCGCTCACAAATGGACGATACAGAAAAGGATTTAATGAGTATGAGATACCGTAACGTGATTAGTCTTTGTCGATACATCAACTACACAACGTTTCCTCTAGAGTACAACATGGATAGCAACAAGGAGTCAGAGGATAACAAAGCAGATTGCGAAAACCAGTGATTCGATTCGTAAAAAGTATCGCGCTTTGAAAGCGGTAAAATAAAAGAAGACATAACGGTGGAGAGACACTTTCAGCCTATTGTCGAACTCTGAAATAGATTGTCGAAAGTACTGTTGACAAGGAATCTCAGCCGATTAAGAAAGAAATAAATGTTGCACAGGATAAAATTATTAAGAAACGAAAATCTAAAAATAACAAAAATAACAAAAATGATGATAATGATGATGATGATTTCTGGATGGATAAAGCATGACTCAATTAACACCATCGCCTAAAAGGCAACGCACAAAAGAATCGATTGTCATGTTGGATTCATTTAATTCTACATCGATCGCATCACGCAAATTATCGTACGAACATTTACATTCTCCCTTAGCTGAAGATATTTATAAAACGCCTAATAAACCGCTTGAAATGTTAGTTAAACAATCTTTGCAAACAACAAGTTCGTGAAGAATTGCATGATCAATTAAGGCCGTTGGACAACTGGGGACAAAAATACGTAAACATGCTTCTCGGTAGTGATAGAAAAAAGGAGATCGATCACGTTTACGGTGTATATCTCAAGAACGGCACAATGCTCGGTGACAAACAGTTCGATTTGAACACGAGTGATTTCATGATCGTAGATGAAGTAAAGTACAAAGGTACACTTGGATTGTACAAATTAATTTTTAAAAGAATTCCCGACGACACAGAGAATGATAAATTAGCATATAAAAATATATTGTTGGCAATGCTCATAGGCACAGTCATAAAGTGGATAATAGAGTAGCAAAGAGTACAAATATACGAATATAATAGCACCCTTGGTGTCAGGTAAAATACAAGTTGGTACGGGTATACCACGCGCTAAGAAACTAAACAACAAGTTAGGTAAAAAATCGGAAAAAGTGTAATACCGCATGCCATGACACTAAATAAAAATAAAATCGATTATATTCATTGGGACGATCCTAACGAACTTGTGGATCGTCTTCGATTGCTTGAGGCTTTGCGTCAGGCAGGTCATAATGTCAATAATAACGAAATCTTATCCATTATCGAGGAGCTTCGTGAAGCTGGCCTTATTATAAATTGAAATGAGAGATACGCAGTAATTTTAGTCGAAGTTGAAACATTGATCAACAACATTTACGTAAGATCTTTGTAACATTTTTTGCATCGTATACCACGACAAAAAAATATCTGAGAAGAAAAGTCTTGAAAAGTGGCGACTGGTGGAAGAACTGCACGCTCCAATGAGAAAAAAATTTCCACGCAGTGGACATGTCATGGTTTAGTGATACAATGACCTATGGCAGACTGATGTGGTCAAAATGCGCCTTTACACACGATTCAATAAAAGTTACCAGTACATTCTTACCGTTATCGATGTGTTAAATAAGCATGCATGGGCCGTACCGCACAAAGAATGGAAATGAGATGGTTACAGCGATCGCAAAGATAATTCGAAACGATAGAAGATGCTCGAAAAATTTGCAAATATGGGAAAAGTTTTACAACAAAAACGTACAAAAACTCTTGAAAAAACACAATGTAAATCATTATTTAACCTATTCCGTAACGAAGGCGTCGGTCATCGAACAGTTCAATCGTACATTGAAAAACGATATGTGGAAACAATTTACGCACAATGGAAATTACGAATGGATCGACTTGCTGCCCCGTCTCGTGTCAGAGTACAACGCACGAAAACATAGAACTATCGATGTGACTTCCACAATTGCCAACAAATTTTTAAATACGGTGTATACAGCGTAAAGACTGTCACACTCCCGCGATTTAAAGTAGATGATTCGGTACGTGTGAGCAAATTCAAGACAATTTTTGAGAAAGGTTATATAGCAAATTAGACCACGGAGGTGTTTATAATCGTCAAAGTTCAGAAAACTAATCTCGTGACGTATCTTCTAGAAGATTATCGCGGAAAACCGGTCGCTAGAGGATTCTACGAGTACGAATTACATCGCGTTGCTAATCCTGACGTATATCTAATTGAAAAAGTGTTGCGCAAAGAGGGAAATGGCTGGGATTTAGTAATTCGCACTATTCATGGATACACAAGGACAATGTGTTATAAATAAATATATTTCTACAAATTATTGTATATATCAGTATATATTATATTTATTACAATATGTAAACATATAATTAAGATCTTTTTTAATTAAAAAATACATAATATAAACAAAAATAATTTTTTTTTATTACAAATACATAAGTGTACGAGTACAAAAATAGGATTCATTTTACTTATTTCTCTTTTGAGAAATGACTGTCTTCTTAGAATTATAATGTCATCGGTGGGCAGTCCGCTGCATTCTTTGGCTACGTTTTT
>NW_017304363.1:563368-576430 GCF_001594115.1 Trachymyrmex septentrionalis | reverse complement strand
GAAATATAAATATTTTATAAAAGAAATTTTATAAAAGAAAAAATATATAAATATAATATTATAAATATATAACATATAATATTCATAATTTTTCGAAGAAGGATTAGACTACAATATATTAATTAAATTATTTGAAATGCTTCAAAATAAAATGTCGATATTATCAAAATTATATTTATCATGATTGCTTAGTTTTTAGCATTAAAATGTTTAAAGAAATATACAATAAAGAGCAAAAATAATTTTCTTTTTTGGTGTTGTTAAGTGTAGTGTTCCTAAAAAAGTCGTCACTGTTCTTCGTTTTTTCTGTCCGACAAAAAAAAGCATTGTATTAATATTTAAATACAATATTTTAAATACAATATTTTAAATATAATAATGAAAATAAGATACTTACCATTAATCCCACATTTCCTCAGACTCATCGACTTCATACGGACGAATAAATAGTGTGAAAGTCAAAAATATCAAAAGGCACCCAATTTAAATTATCTTCTGGGTATTCCTCCCAGACCTGCCTATCGAAAAGTCTCGTACCGAATACTTCACCGGTGATTTATATTGATAAATCCCCATATTTTTATGTCCCGATGCTGAACTTCCTGATAAAAAATAAATAAATATCATTGATAAAAAAAAATACATTGATATAAAAAAGGTGTACATAAAAGCATTATTTTATTCACCAGAGGCACTATTTGTATCCCTGATTCATTTTTCAATTGAAGCCATTCTACAGGCTCATTGTCAACCATTAACATCTTAAATTAAAAAAGAATTATTAAAAATCACACTAAAAGAAAAAAATTACACTGAAAAAAATTACACATATATATCTAAGACTCACCCCCCGAACCGGGTATTATATATAAGTAATTTCCAATGTTTCTTGCAAGTTAAACATTTTCACAATATAATTACATAGTTTTGAAGCTAGTCCTTCAGCGATAGAATCTACTGACATACTGACACATTGACTGACTGACTGCTAGAGGCACGAGAAAATGTAGATACAGCAAAAAAAATTGGACATGATCTATGTGACTTAGGTGCATTGGAATATCTGTTTTATTGCATTGACCCAAGATTTGCTTATCCATAATCAAAAGATTTTTTAATCGATTCAGTCAAAATAGTCTATCCCTAGATATCTTTCGAATTATACTATATCAGCCAATTATTCACGTTTTTGATGTCCTTTAACATATGTATATGAGAACCTTATTGTCGTCATTCTCTTCCGCACCGATTATACCCATTATAATCAGACGTTTCGCTTATTGCAATGGGAAGACGGGATCATCCCGTCTTCCCATTGCAATCCATAGTGATAAGCACTCAACTAGGAAGCACAAAACTTTTCGGATCTTGTCAAGATATTCCATGGCATAAGGCATGTAAAAATGTAATGAGAAAGAATGGCTTTTCTCAGCAGGATTACTTCCTTCACAACAAATCTCCTTCCAACGACAAATCCTTGCAAATCCACAAACGTTGATATGGCGAACGACTTTTTGAGACTGTGCTCGATCAAGAAAAAATCTTGACTTCTATCCCTTATATCGAAAAGAGAGAAGAAGGTATTACTCTTTCGCGAAAACGATAATTTACGTAATCTTGCGTACTACGTTGGACATTGGGCTGTATTCGATCACGCGGTCGTGTATGATGAGGCAATAGGCTGTAGTATTCGCAGGAACATTGTCTTTGAATTTAAATTCTAATCGTACATCTACAGTGCCACTCTTGACGAACTTTTGTCGCGAGCAGGCAATGGTTATTAGAGTAAAATCTCTCAAAAAGAAGTTTAATTGGAATAACGATTCATTTCTTTCACGAGAAATTTGATAGTAAGACATACGTAAATACATATCATACGAAATAGCAGCTCTGCGTTTGTCAAAATCTAGATTTAGATTATCGTAAGGATAAAATTCAGAGTTTAGATAAAGTTTAACATTAATTAATTTACAGGTGTCGAAGTAAGTTTTACGTGCTGTCATAATATTTTGTTATCAGTCTGTAGACCAAACATAACATACCGCGGTTTTTCTAGTTGAGTCGCAATCTTGATGGACCAGAAATGCTTTGTTGTATTCGGCAATAGAGAGTATTCGTACAGTTCCCAAGAACGGCATACTTAAATATCGTCCACTTTCCAAGGCTCGTAGCGTGGATAGTTTATTAACTTCATTCAACGCAACGTGAGGCATTCGTCACTGTACTTTAAATAATTCAAGTGTCCGCTTTGTCGCTGGATCTCCCACTATGTAATTGTTACCACTGCGCGCTCGTATCAAAATCAATTCGTGACGAGCGTTAATTACCGCCATTTGTAATCTTCGCAAAAGACCAAAAATATGCTGAGCGATACACAAAAATTAAAGTGTCCATCATCTGTCATTAGACTTTTCGCGATATCACTAGAATCGATAATCCCGCATTATGCAAACTATAATTTCATTAGAAAACGTTGTATAACCTTTCATAAGAATAAATCATTTCAACATAAATCATTTCAACGTTTCTGCTATGGTCGATCTCCATACCGTTGAATTCATATCGAATTTCATCGAACATGACCGCCACGCAATTACATCCAAGCTTTGGTCGGGTTTGTATACTTCTTTCTTTGAAGTCAATCTACCTTCAACGTAGAAAATACTTTCACGGTAACGTATATAAATCCTGTTGTATAGGTATCCTTATCTCATCGCTATATCCAAACGTCATATTGATGTTTATACGTATGGATTGTACGTATAAAACTCAAACTTGACGATGCGATCATCAAAGATCGATTTGCCTCCAATATTCAAGATATCAGCCATCTCAGATATTTCGTACCACAAAGCATAATAATTATAAAAATTTAACGTTCGACGCAATGAGTCTTTTTCTACTGAACGATCGAATGTTTTTGATCGCTGTCGTTTCTCTGGCAAAAAATATGTCTTTGTTTCGCCTGCTCGTTCAGAATAAGCATCTAACGTATATGCAGTGTAAGGATTATCTCCTCTCCGCGAAAATCGAGCATTCAGCCGTCTTGATCCACAATGCGAAACGTCAGATTCGTAATGCTTCGTATGATGATCTGAAGGTAAATGATCTGCATAGGTCTTTCCAATATCTTATATCCTGACGGCACGCTCGGCGAAAACTCGTGTATCGCGTGCATACACTTGTTGCTATATGCATCCGCGGTCACGTTGCATTCAATGCGATTGATGTTTACGTTGATGATATTTATCGATACATCCGATTTATACCACTGTCGTGGTTCCAACACGCGATTCGGTGAAAATTGTAACAGCGATCCAATGTTGTGAGGTTTGATGAAATTTACTCGATAAGCGCATTTGATCTCGCTCTTCATTGTATTGTTATTAGCGCGAATAGTCAATGGATACTCTTCATTCTCTTTGCGAAATGTTTTCTCTCTCGCAGTATTGTTGGGATGAGATTGTAAAATTGCACGTCTTAGATACTCGTTTATATCACGTATTTCGTACGATCTTTCCGAAATGACAATTTCCTTGTCATCTTCGTCGAAGTAAAATTTATTATTCAATAAATTTACATTAGATATCGTATGGTAAGTTTCAAAGTCCGTCAGACCGAGCTTGTAATCGCCATCGCTGAAATCTACGAAAGTAGCAGGCCGCGAGAACGCTACTCTTACCAGTAAGTATAAATGACATGTTTGAATGAATACTGAATTGAAAGAGTGCAATCAATTCTTAAATTGATCGTCAACCGTCTGTAAAAACTGTAGACACAATTGTTCACAGTTACTTTGTTCGTAACGTTGATAAGGCGTGCGATTATATTCGATTTGCATTACGTTCCAAATATCACATCAATTCCTTTGGTGATCGAAGATTACCGAAACTATCAAAGTAAACAGAACGAGCAAGTCTCCCTGTTTCGCGTACGCCACTCAATGAGTATCAGGCCCCTCAGCATTATCCAAATTTACGATACTGCTTTCATTTCGGTATATACTCTCCCCCGTTGATAAGGTAGTACATAAAAATACCTCTAAAATATAGAATGCGCATACGTTTTGTCAGTTATTGCATTGATAGTTGTACCCTTACGCATTTTTACCGTTTTTTTTTTATTTTTCTTAGTTTTCTCTGTTGAGATCCCTGGTCCATGCTTGTATGGAGCAAGGTAAACTCCATGGCCTTCCATGACATGATTATGTATAATGTTTCAATTCTTCCAATTGACGCCGCGCGGCTTTATTGTTGTTTATAGCTTTTGCGACTTCTGCCGCGCCGCCAACCAGCGAGCCGACGACTCCCAGCAGCGGTAAAATAGGTAAGAAATCGCCGCATTTTGTCACCGAGAGTGTTCGCTTTGTCGTTGATTTTTTCTTCTTTGTTTTCAAATCCATAGCGATTTTCGTCATGGCTTTCATAGTCCAAATAGCAGTGGCAGCAGCTCTCTCTCTCAGAGAGTCGAAGTAATATGTCGCAGTAATACGTTTCCGTACCTTCTCGACGAGTATTTTATTACCTACATGTCGTTTCGCGAGATTTTTGTTCCGTGAATAAACTATGTCGTGTTGCGACACGCCGAGTCCAACGGATTAATGCCTCGATCGCTTCTAGTCAGTCGCTTTTGTAAATGTTGAGAATACTAGTATGTAAGCTCAGCGCATTTCCCGTTGCGAGTGTACAGGCCGATACTCTGTGCGTGACTGTACACGACACGAGCGCGGCTTCTAGAAACTTCTAGAAACTTCTGGAAACTTCTAGAAGCTCATTGTAACCGACATCCGCTGAGTGATCCCTCCTCCTCAGTCGCCAGTCTTTGTTAGTACTCCGGAAGGAGAGGATCGTCTCAGCTTGTACTCCGAAGGAAGAGGACCGTCTCTGTTAGAACTCCGATAGGAGAAACAGCACGATCGCGAAATACATAATTACCGGCTCAATCCATCCAGTACGCTCTGTTAACTGATAAAATCTTATCAGTAAATATGTTCCTGGACCGCAAAATTGATATCCGGGGATATGTAATTCGAATGGAAGTGCATTTATCAATTTAAAAAAAACGCAGCTTTTGTTGTTGTAATTGACATTCACAGCAATTTTTTACAAATGATACCGGACCATCGATGACAAAGCAAATTATAATGTTTCAAATACCGACGATGTAACTGAACTTCTAAATCAGCTTTTATATGTTCAGATAATCTGTCTCACAGTTGATTTATGTAATTTTTAAACTTTTGTAACAAAATTTTCAGTATATATTTTAACTTTTTGACAGTTAAACTATGTTCATTACAGTTGTCCGACACAATAAAAAACATTTTCAATACTGAGCAGTTTCGCTCTACGCGCTTTTATAAATAAGTCTATTATTGGTACAATTTTTTTAGTTTATATCAGTATCGCGGAGGAGGTGAAAATATGAGGTTCATACTACAATCGTAAACAATCAACGTAATTAATGTCGACAACAAAGTACTGAAAAAGAAATGCACAAGCATGGAAACATGTTGCCGATTTCTATACATAATATTATCTGTTCTCCATCAAACTGTGGCAAAATAAACGTGCTGATAAGTTTATTGGAAAGTTCACATAGCACGCTTCGAGAACGTGTACATGTACTTGAAATCGTTGTAACAGCCAAAATATCGATACTTTATTTATCGAGAACTTATTAGCCTCGATTGAAAGAAATTGATTATTTTACATTCTTCAATAATAGCGATGTCGTTTCACCGAACAAGGCGCTTCCAAATTCCATTTTTATTTTTGACGACGTGACATGCGATAAGCAAGACGCGATTAGAAAGAACTTTGCGATGGGTTGACACGCGGACATCGACTGTTTCTATCTCTGTCAGACGTATGCAAAGATACCGAAGCATCTTATATGTGATAATGCAAATCTGTTAATTCTGTTCAAACAGGATGGTATCAATCTGAAATATGTATACATTGGCCATGTGAATACCGATATGTTTTACGAGGATTTCTGCGAACTGTGTTGCTGCTATTGGCAGCAAAAATATGGATTTGTAGTGATAAACAAGGATAGTGCGCTCACAAATGGACGATACAGAAAAGGATTTAATGAGTATGAGATACCGTAACGTGATTAGTCTTTGTCGATACATCAACTACACAACGTTTCCTCTAGAGTACAACATGGATAGCAACAAGGAGTCAGAGGATAACAAAGCAGATTGCGAAAACCAGTGATTCGATTCGTAAAAAGTATCGCGCTTTGAAAGCGGTAAAATAAAAGAAGACATAACGGTGGAGAGACACTTTCAGCCTATTGTCGAACTCTGAAATAGATTGTCGAAAGTACTGTTGACAAGGAATCTCAGCCGATTAAGAAAGAAATAAATGTTGCACAGGATAAAATTATTAAGAAACGAAAATCTAAAAATAACAAAAATAACAAAAATGATGATAATGATGATGATGATTTCTGGATGGATAAAGCATGACTCAATTAACACCATCGCCTAAAAGGCAACGCACAAAAGAATCGATTGTCATGTTGGATTCATTTAATTCTACATCGATCGCATCACGCAAATTATCGTACGAACATTTACATTCTCCCTTAGCTGAAGATATTTATAAAACGCCTAATAAACCGCTTGAAATGTTAGTTAAACAATCTTTGCAAACAACAAGTTCGTGAAGAATTGCATGATCAATTAAGGCCGTTGGACAACTGGGGACAAAAATACGTAAACATGCTTCTCGGTAGTGATAGAAAAAAGGAGATCGATCACGTTTACGGTGTATATCTCAAGAACGGCACAATGCTCGGTGACAAACAGTTCGATTTGAACACGAGTGATTTCATGATCGTAGATGAAGTAAAGTACAAAGGTACACTTGGATTGTACAAATTAATTTTTAAAAGAATTCCCGACGACACAGAGAATGATAAATTAGCATATAAAAATATATTGTTGGCAATGCTCATAGGCACAGTCATAAAGTGGATAATAGAGTAGCAAAGAGTACAAATATACGAATATAATAGCACCCTTGGTGTCAGGTAAAATACAAGTTGGTACGGGTATACCACGCGCTAAGAAACTAAACAACAAGTTAGGTAAAAAATCGGAAAAAGTGTAATACCGCATGCCATGACACTAAATAAAAATAAAATCGATTATATTCATTGGGACGATCCTAACGAACTTGTGGATCGTCTTCGATTGCTTGAGGCTTTGCGTCAGGCAGGTCATAATGTCAATAATAACGAAATCTTATCCATTATCGAGGAGCTTCGTGAAGCTGGCCTTATTATAAATTGAAATGAGAGATACGCAGTAATTTTAGTCGAAGTTGAAACATTGATCAACAACATTTACGTAAGATCTTTGTAACATTTTTTGCATCGTATACCACGACAAAAAAATATCTGAGAAGAAAAGTCTTGAAAAGTGGCGACTGGTGGAAGAACTGCACGCTCCAATGAGAAAAAAATTTCCACGCAGTGGACATGTCATGGTTTAGTGATACAATGACCTATGGCAGACTGATGTGGTCAAAATGCGCCTTTACACACGATTCAATAAAAGTTACCAGTACATTCTTACCGTTATCGATGTGTTAAATAAGCATGCATGGGCCGTACCGCACAAAGAATGGAAATGAGATGGTTACAGCGATCGCAAAGATAATTCGAAACGATAGAAGATGCTCGAAAAATTTGCAAATATGGGAAAAGTTTTACAACAAAAACGTACAAAAACTCTTGAAAAAACACAATGTAAATCATTATTTAACCTATTCCGTAACGAAGGCGTCGGTCATCGAACAGTTCAATCGTACATTGAAAAACGATATGTGGAAACAATTTACGCACAATGGAAATTACGAATGGATCGACTTGCTGCCCCGTCTCGTGTCAGAGTACAACGCACGAAAACATAGAACTATCGATGTGACTTCCACAATTGCCAACAAATTTTTAAATACGGTGTATACAGCGTAAAGACTGTCACACTCCCGCGATTTAAAGTAGATGATTCGGTACGTGTGAGCAAATTCAAGACAATTTTTGAGAAAGGTTATATAGCAAATTAGACCACGGAGGTGTTTATAATCGTCAAAGTTCAGAAAACTAATCTCGTGACGTATCTTCTAGAAGATTATCGCGGAAAACCGGTCGCTAGAGGATTCTACGAGTACGAATTACATCGCGTTGCTAATCCTGACGTATATCTAATTGAAAAAGTGTTGCGCAAAGAGGGAAATGGCTGGGATTTAGTAATTCGCACTATTCATGGATACACAAGGACAATGTGTTATAAATAAATATATTTCTACAAATTATTGTATATATCAGTATATATTATATTTATTACAATATGTAAACATATAATTAAGATCTTTTTTAATTAAAAAATACATAATATAAACAAAAATAATTTTTTTTTATTACAAATACATAAGTGTACGAGTACAAAAATAGGATTCATTTTACTTATTTCTCTTTTGAGAAATGACTGTCTTCTTAGAATTATAATGTCATCGGTGGGCAGTCCGCTGCATTCTTTGGCTACGTTTTTACACAAGAAACTATTCAAAACCATCCCGAGAGCTGACAGTTATATGAAAAACAGTTTTGAACTGGTCGAGAGGCTGAGGGATGTGCACTTTACGGGGACACATGAGTTAACGTCTTTGGACGTTACCTCTCTGTTCACGAACGTGCCAACGGATGTAGCGATCGACTGTGTTAACGAACATTGGCGGGCTGTTTCCATCGATTGCTCTCTACCCAAGAAGGAATTTTTGGGAGCGATACAGTTTGTCCTGGACTCTTCGTTTTTTGTCTTTGACAATGTTTTTTACAGGCAGAGCTTTGGCACCCCCATGGGCTCTCCAATATCACCGGTGATAGCGGACTTGGTGTTGAGGAGATTGGAGACGGTGTCCTTGATGTCTGTGAATTTGGACATTCTGTTCTATTATAGATACGTTGACGACATATGTACTGCGTTGCCCCCCTCTCAGATCGACGTGTTATTAGAGAGATTTAATGCATTCCATCCGCGCCTACAGTTTACCGTAGAGAGAGGCGGAAAAACGATCAATTTCTTGGACGTGTCTGTCAACAATAATCGCTTTAATTTCGATTGGTACCGTAAGCCAACATTTTCAGGTAGATTTTTAAACTTCCATTCTAATCATCCATTGACGCAGAAGAAAGGAACTATCTTTTCATTAGTCGACAGAGCCTTTTTATTATCTGACTTTAAGTTTCACACAAAAAATTTGACCGCCATCATTGACATTTTACTTCTGAATGACTATCCACTAGAGAAAGACTTTATCTTTGACTCCATCAATCATAGGATCAAAAATTTGATTAGAAATAGACACAGATTACACGATACCGCGACTGACATTGACTCAACTAATAAGTCTGCCTCTTGGCTTACGGTGTCTTTCATTCCGCTTCATACGGAGAAACTTAGATCTTTGAATAAAAGCAAAAGTGATATCAGGGTGGCCTTCCGCAGCCCTAACAAAATGGGCAAATACATAAGAGTCCAGAAGGATTCTTGTCCCAGCACATCGAAAAGCAACGTTGTTTATAAAATTTTATGTAATGATTGTGACGCTTTTTACGTTGGACAGACAATTAAAAACCAGGATTGCCGAACATCGTAATCATATTAGACATAAAGCTTCTGCCCGCTCTGTCATCACCGATCATAGGTTGAGTCACAATCACGATTTTCAATGGGACAATGTTCTGATATTAGACGAGGAGCCTTCGTATAGAAAGCGTTTGATTTCGGAGATGCTACATATAAAAAAACAGAGGAACAGTCTCAATTTACAGACTGACACCGAGGGTCTTAATAAGGCATATCTGCCGATTATAAACAAAGTCTGACTTTCGATCCTGTCTCCTCTCTCAGTGCGTCGCGTGCCGTCTTAGCGAGCGGTCGGTGTCACGTGCGATGTTGACATGTCTGACTTCGACGATTACATCCCTATCATTGTCAGGGATTTTCACACTTGTCATTGCGGCGATTCTCATTTCCTGTTCGGATGCGTTGGTGAGTGAGCACTTGGCTTCTTATCTGCGGCGTGTTTTGTTTTTAAGTTTTAAGTTTTTTAGTTTACTTGTTTCTTATGAGTTCCCTTCCTTTTCCGTTTTTCAGTTAGCACTTGACTATGTTTCTTAACATCGGTTTGATTGCCCCATTGCATATACAACATTAGGCTACGTCGAGATCCATCACAATTGCTGATTTCCGCGCGTTAAAAATGTTGCGTCACTGAATGTTATCGATTTATTTTTTTGTTGTTGTAATCTTTTATGTCTTTTCGGATTATATTCTTTTTACATCTGAGGAGGGTTCAATCCAGCAGCCGAAACTTGTTTGTTTTACATATTAATATGCGCCATTTTACTTTTTATTTTATGTATCTATGACTATTATCTTTAAGTAAATATATTATGCGTCGACTCTTTTTCACCATTTATTTTGTTTATTTTGTTTATAAATAAAGAGTCTTTACACCGTTGTTATTTTATTTCTCTTTTTTTTTATATAGTAATATTTTATAATGTCCTCATGGCAGTGTGTCTGTAGAATCTGATATAATATATCGCTTGTCATCGTACGGACTTAGAGCAATTTTCGTTTCCGATATCGTGTATACTTCGTGCAATTTCGATCTCACGATTGCCTGTGCTTCATTTCGATTTCATTATTTAGACATCGCATGAAATCATCAAATGTTATCGATTTCGCTATAACGTTACTTTTGACTCCTTTTGCCTTCTTCCTATCGATGCGCAAGGCGTACATTTTTGCTCTAAGTCCGATGACTTCGGTCATGATCGTGCCATTGTTTTCATCTTTTATTAAGCCCGGAACTTTTTTATTAGCTGGCGGAATATAATACGTATTGACGACCGCTAGTGTCAAATCGATTGATATTACATTTTATAATACCGTAGACGTTGCACTCAATGTGGTAAATGAGACTATCCGTATCAGTGTATATAACTTTACAATTTTCGCGAAACAGCGGTGTGATGTACGAATTTCACCTCGAGTTTACGCATTTCTATCGCGACTAAATTCTCGGAAAAAACGCTTCTACTATGAAAGTTTGGTTTCGCGATTATTGCCTCCGCACCGTATCTCCCGTCTCAACGCATTGTAAGTCACATGTCAACGTGGTTGCGTACGTTCTCCATGATTTTACCAAATACAGTATTATTCATTAATTTATACAAATTTTTCTGAAACTCGTTGTTGGCAAAAGTTCTAAAATTCGTATTAAGTTCGATGTATCCGCGAAGCCATGAGATTGCGCGAATTGCAGTACGCGGTAAATTTTTGCGATTTTGAGACCGTGACGGGTACATTGTTGTAGATTATGATAATGAATTACGTAACGCTTTTTATCATATAACGTAGCGAGGAACTTCTTCTCTCGCTTGTCGGATGGTTTCTCGCGCGTCGGACAAAATGGTAGGTCTGTGTGAGCGTTGTGAAGATGTTGTAGATACTAAGTCTACCTCGAGAATGTCACCCGTAGGTAAATCTGTCGCGACTGTCGTAACATCTGTAACATCAAAATTTTCTACATCGTCGATCCATCGAAAACTGGCGTATGATAATGAATGACACATTGTCCAACCGTACAGGTTGTTAACGTCAAAGGTACGTCATACATAAGGTACGTCGACGATTTCGTGGCTCGTACGATTGCATGTACTTATTGTTAACCCATGCATATCTGTTTGAACATTGGCTCAGACCTCCACGTATATCGCGTTTGATGAATATGACCATGTCAATGTCCGTAAGAAGTTTAAATTTTGCACGGGTATGTTTTAACATCGCATTCCATGTAAAACCCGGTAGTGTATAATAATACGCGGGTTCGAGCCCGTAACTTGCGATGCAACTGTTACGGAAATTTTCGTAAACGTCAGCTAACAACAAAACGTTTGTCTTTAAATACAGATCGCTATATTCATAGAGCGTTCGAATGAAAAATCGCTGCCACACGTTGACGACGTGCGCGTAATCGCTTTCGGATACGATATCACCTGTCAGCGAGCTATAAAATAATTCGTGCGATGCTCAGTTTCCTCTAACTTTTTGCAATCAATGTACTCGTACGGAAATATGCCTTTGCGCCTATGGAAAGATTGAAATTCTCCGTGCTGAGGTTGAAAAATTCTGATCGTATAATTTTTAATTTATCTTTATCGAGATACGATGAATTTTTCTAAATTGATACTGAGAAATTTATAAGAATAAATAAAACGTAATTTTATATATTTTTTCTTATTATTTACAGTGTCGTCGACATGTTTTGTGAAGAAAATATATTTTTCTTTTGTTATAGGAAGTACTATATACGAGTATCTACTCGTCCTTTATACGCGATAGTTTGATAATTAAATGCGCATCCCGATAAATTATGAAAAACTATGGAAATGCAATATGAATCTCTGTAATTCAAGTTGCAATTTGAATGCGCGGGACTTCTGTATCGTCCGGTCAAGTGGCAATGATTGCGTACCCGCGTGTCATCCGGCGCAAACGATTTTTCACACACGTGGCAGTGCGTAGAGTTGTTAAAATTTATATCATCTCGCGTAAAATTTGCCATGGGAACGTTAGTGGACAAGATAGTCTTTATTTTATACGCTAAGTTTTTAAGTTCCTCGGCGAACCACGCGACGCAATCATTACCGCGATGAAATTTATATATACACAATGAATTGTCGTACGAACAACGGACATAATATGCTAAACTAAATACCCGATGATGCTGGTACGTGTAGCTGGACGTTTCGATATCTCTCTCGGTCTTCTCGAGGGTGCATTCTAAATCAGCGTAGACTATGAACGAGGAAGTTCCTTCCTGATATAGTTGCCGAAACTCAACCACTTGTCATCTTCGCTTGGTACCCTGATGGCACAGTCGTTTAATTTTTCGCAGTCGATTGCGTGGATCTCCAGTTTTGCATTTGAGCTAAAATAGTGTAAGCATCTGAAAAAAGAACGTATAATTTCTT
>NW_017304363.1:557871-563268 GCF_001594115.1 Trachymyrmex septentrionalis | reverse complement strand
TATTATAATATATTATATATACCGGTCGCAAAAGTACTTGCGTTCTTTTTTGCTGAGTTGCAAGTTCACAAGGCGAAACAGATTCTTGATCCATTGACGCAGAATGCTTCGCGTTATTGTTCTGTGGATCCTGCACGTAAAACAAATTGACGTGCTTGTTTCTCTTCATATTGATGAATCGTAAAGGAAGAATCGTCATTTCTTTTTGCTTTTCGAAGCCACGTTGATGGAGATGTCGTTGAGATTTTCAAATTTTTTTATTTGACTCAACGTTATCGGAAACTGGATGTCTTTAAGATTTAATACCGTCGTATAATGTAGATATAATGATTTGTATTACTTTGAGCCGAGTGTAGAGCGGCTACCACTGACCAGGCAAAATACGCGTTACCTAAAGATTGCACGTTGATTACCGCTTTCTTCATTTCCCTCAGTAACTCAATGTGGCATGCAATGGATTGTACTTGTTTATGTTAACAGTCAAATATAGGATACGCAACAGCGTCCACCCGCTATCGCGCTCCTGAAATTCTTCGAGCGATACTAAGAGCGGGCTCGACAATGCGTGACGCATAACATTCTTGTAAATCGAACGAATTAAAGAATTCATAATTTTTTGTACTTTTATTCGCCCATTTATCCCTTAATATAAATTCACCATTAAATACGATATTTACCACTTTAATATTGTTTACTTTGTGGTACTTTAATATTGTTATGTCTCTACACACGCTCAAGCACAATTTGCACACGCTCAAGCACAATTTCTCTCATGTCTTCAAGAAACTGGCGAGGTTCGATGTGTCCAGAGTTTATTACCGTACCAGTCAGTATATGGCTTTCGAACGCGGTACCAATCTTGCGCCATCTGAGTCCCGCGCTATGTCCGGCACCCACTTACATGAAACGTCCACGCACCGAATCCTTTAAATTTTCGAGTTGCACGATACGAGCGATTAATGATTGTCTAACACCGATCGGTAATCGCGGACGTTTAATGCTGCTTTGTTCCTCCAGTGAGAAATTCTTCTCGCGTATTCAACTGAACGATTTATTCCACCAGATTACATTCCGTTTGCTCCATATTATAATATCCTTTTTTTCATAATCTTTTCATTAAAAAAGTTTTGAGAAAATGTATATTTTTTTAGTCTGTTTTTTGTATCTTTGACAAAACTTTCAACACCTTGTATCACTGTGTGCAAATAGAGCACATGTTACACGGCATTATTTGATAAAGAAAATCTTTGCACTCCAAACGAGAATAACCTTCGAGAATCGCACATACGTCGGTATCATGTTTTCGAACGGCACGAAGACTTGAAAATTGATCGTTTATTCTTATGATGCATGATGAGCAATATCTTCCATAATCATCAGTGTAGTAGAATTCAATGCAACACATCTTTTTCACAGAACGTAAGGTGTTTACTTGAGCTCGATTTAACTCTCCATATATTATTTCAATTATATCATCATCGTTCTCCATATCACTGCCGAAACACAAATTATTTGACAAAGCATTATCTTCATCGGATATTTCCTGGTCAGATATTTCTTCATGTTGATCATTGATTTCTTCTTCCATCACTTCATCCTCGTGAGGTGCAAAATTCATTTTTCCATTAAACATACACAAACATATAATACCGATATAACGTTGATGAAACTTCAAACTACGATTACTGACTACATGAGTGTATCTTTTCGTTTTTATATACTTTGGTATACGAGGTGTGATCAAAAAGTAAGGTGAATTTTGTTATAAAATAAAAAATCTTTATTTATCCATCCAAATCAATTTGATCCCCTTCAAAGTAATCCCCCTCCGATACAATGCACTTATGCCAACGTTTTTTCCATGCCTCGAAGCATGCCAAAAAGTCGTTTCCCGGTATAGCCTTCAAAGCGCGCAGCGATTCACGTTGAATCTCTTCAATAGATTCAAAGCGGTGTCCCCGGAGCGGTCTTTTGAGTTTGGGAAATAGCCAAAAGTCACACGGAGCTAAGTCAGGTGAATAAGGCAGTTGCGGAACGATATGAGTGGAATTTTTGGCGAAAAACTCACGAAGAATCAATGCCGTGTGAGACGGCGCATTATCGTGAGGCCCAAGTGATCCTTCAAAATTGTTTGAACTGAACCAAATGAAATGCCAACCATATCGACAAGGTCTCTAATTGTCAATCGACGATTTTCGAGCACCAATTCCTTGATTTTCTTCACGTGTTGCTCATCAATTGACGTTGATAGTCGTCCGGGGCGTTCCAAGTCATCAGTACGTTCTCTGCCTTCTTTGAAGTCTTTGTACCACTTATAAACATTTTTCTGCGACATAGTCGATTCTCCGAAGGCCCTCTGCAACATTCTGAACGTTTCCGCAGCCGAAATTTCATTCCGCAAACAAAATTTAATGGCACTTCTTTGCTCAGCAAAATCAGACATTGTAAAAGTCGCCAAAATCACTTTTAGTCGTTTAGAAAACACAAGCGTAACTATATGACTAATGATGACATTGACATGAAATTTGCCACAGATGTCACTAACAGTAGTACCAACATAAAAATAAAAAAGTTTGCTCGAATCGATTAGCGCGGGAAGTTTAAATTAAAAATTCACCTTACTTTTTGATCACAGTAGTATATATATTTTTTTTTAATGTTTATAATTAAGAGTTGTGAGTTTCCGTTACTCTGTGTGTAAAAAAATGGATAAACAATATTTGTCGATGATGTATTTGATTCGCAGTAGAGAACTTGGATAGCGAAACGCAATGCTAATACATGGTGCTGTAAACTTAGACGATCGAATCAATTTAATTTAATACATTTATGACACTTATTACGCGAGAATCTCATATCCAGTATCCTTCAACCGTAACTGTTTTTCAAAATATAAAATATATAAAAAGAAAAAAATTTCTACTTTGGGATATATAAAAAAATGTGGAAGGGAGCACTATTTAAAAGAAGAACCCGGACAACATTATCGCATCAATCTCTCAGGATTCGACGGATAGCTATTGCTATTATAAGTTCACCGAGAAAAAAAAACCAAACTATAAACTATTACGTTCTGATTCAACAGAATGAAGCACGCGGGGAATAGTAAATTTGTGTTCAATTACATAAAAAAATGTTGTGTACACATTTTATATATTATACATTTTTTCTACGTATCGCTTACTTTTTATTTCTTTTTACAGTGTATCTCCTCATTCGAAACCTCGCTATACCCCTCACATCTTGGGAAGGAGATATTCATTAACGCCTGCGGCTTATAAATATTTAGACATAGAAATCAGCGTAGGATTTGTATCCCATGTGGAAATTGCAATTGGTGATACTCGAGATAATCGGATAAGCCTATCTCACGCAATATGGAAGACATTCATCGACGCGAGGATATTGAACAGCTCCTGTGGTCTATAATTACGCTATCATCCCTAACCATTCAAGGTCTGAATATGGAATTTTGTAAATTGTATGGTACATACAAAGTAAAATTATCATTAGCGGTAAATGTTTATATATGATGCCAACCTTGCTTTTTATGTTTGATCTTGAACATTATAAATATACATTGCATGTACAATATATTTAGGACTATCTTAGAATGTGTATAACACGAGTGAGAAATTTAATTTATTTCATATTTACGTCAAGAATATATTATTAATAAACGCTATGCTGTAAATATGTTGTATAATATTTGTGATAAAAGTTCCCTTATAGAATTTGAATTGGTATACGCATACGCTTTTGATCAAATTGTACACCATAGGTTACACGAATAAAATGAAAAATGTAAATATTAAATAATAAATATTAATAAATATTGCTCTGTGTTTAAAATTATTTATTCCTTTGTCTCTATACCATTCCTTTGACATACCCCGTATATTAAATTAGTTGATAAGAAGGCGCTCATTACAACTAAAAATTATTATATATAGACGCTAGGTCATTATTATTATTATTATTATTAGGCGTTAGGAACTCGAAAGCTCATTGCCGCAAATACCAAATCCCGCCACTGTTCCCGTCCCTGAGCAAGATCCCTCCATTTGTGACCCTCGTACCTCATTTCGTTAAGATCCCTTATAATATTATCTTCCCATCTACGTCTTGATCTACCCAATGGTCCTTTCCCATCCGGTTTACCCCAATTAGTATTTTATACGCAGTTCGATTCTCATCCATACGCGCCGCGTGACCTGCCCATCTTAATCGACGCGATTTTATGACATTAATAATATCCGGACTATTATATAATTGATGTAATTCTGCGTTGTGTAATTTTCTCCATTCGCCCGTTTCCTCATCGCGTTTTGCCCCGATGATTTTTCGAAGTACTTTATTTTCGAAAGCCCTAAATCTTT
The DNA here is from genome assembly GCF_001594115.1 of Trachymyrmex septentrionalis. Classification (NCBI taxonomy): domain Eukaryota; kingdom Metazoa; phylum Arthropoda; class Insecta; order Hymenoptera; family Formicidae; genus Trachymyrmex; species Trachymyrmex septentrionalis. Next base: position 558,889 of record NW_017304363.1, on the reverse strand, counting down.
TCTCGTCTTGTAATGTAAGTGACCACGCTTCGCTGCCATAAAGGACTACCGGTAAAATAATCGTTCTGTAAATTCTAATTTTTAAGCGCCTAGACAATATCCGCGAACCGAGTAGTTTCTTAACCGAATAGAAGCACGCATTCCCCAAATTAATTCTTCTCTTGAGCTCTTCTCTTATTTCATTAGTTTGGTTTAAAATCGATCCTAAATACTTAAAATTGCTAACCCGTTCAAAAATTTTATCACAGACGACCAGGTTTCCGTTATTATGAATATTCTGAATTCTATCAGTGACCATATATTTAGTTTTTTCAACGTTTATTTGCAGCCCCAGTTCTTTCGTTTTATCTAATAGAATTTTAGCGTTATTTATTAGTGTTTCTTTATTATCTCCCAACAAAGCAATATCGTCCGCATATGTTAATATTTGTGTTGTACCGTTCAACTGCAAACCATCATTACTCTTCTGCATTTCTTTAATAGCATATTCCAATACTAGATTAAACAGAAGAGGTGACAATGCATCCCCCTGCTTTAATCCGCTATGAATATTAAAAGTTTCCGACATTTGATTACCTATTCTTACTCTACCTCTGGTATCTTTTAAACAAACTTGGACTAAGTTAGCCAATTTTTTGGGTATCCCCCACCGAGTTAAAATTTCATACATTTTCTCCCGTTTTATCGAATCATACGCTTTTTTAAAATCAATGTAAAGTTGATGTACCGATTGGTCGAATTCCCATTTTTTCTCCAAGATTTGCCGAATAGTAAAGATTTGGTCCGCAGTCGATCTATTTCTCCTAAAGCCGCATTGATGATCTCCAATTATCTCATCTGCATATGGTACAAGCCTCATTAATAAAATATTCGACAGAATTTTATAGCATGTAGGTAAAAGTGAGATACCCCGGTAATTATTACAACTCATTTTGTCCCCCTTTTTGAAAATCGGGATTATAATTGAATCTTTCCATTGTTCTGGCAATGCTTCTTTATTCCGATATTCAGATATTAT